>NC_081183.1:15857236-16044616 GCF_029867415.1 Vicia villosa | reverse complement strand
CGCCAAGAACACAATCCCAACTGAAATTTGAAAATCTCTAAAACTGTGTTGTTTTGATCAAGTGAATAGCCTATCTTGCTCGATTTTTCACCAGGAACATGATGGTGCCATTTAATTTCATTTATTTTTGCTCTAAGATGGTTAATTTTCTGATGAACACGAAGAACCCTAATATGACAAATCATTGTGAAATCGTGTATGTGCAAGTTATGATGCAATTGATTGAGGGTTAATGATCCTCATAGGTGCAGAAACAAGATGGTATGTTCATATTTCATTTATGATGCATGGAGAATAGAGTTTGAAGTTCATGAAGCTTACCTTCAAAAACGGCAAAACTGGAGATTTGATTCTTCAATAGAGGTGTTACAGATGCTTTGTATCGATCTGGATAGCTTCAATGATGATTATGGAAGGTGTCTGGATGCTTGGAACCACCTGGATTCATCTGAGCATGACCATGGTACCCGATCTGCAGATGCTTCAAGAGTGAATCGAACTTGATGATTCTGAAGTTTTTGATTGATGATGGGTGTTGGGATAGTTCATATGTGATGTATATAAGGTGTTGGAAGTGTTAATTTGGACAGAAATGATCTGGAATGGAAATTGGCATGATAAGGTTCATTATATACAAACATGGAGGTTGAAGAGTGATTCTGAGTTTTATGTGTTTTTGGGGTGTGTGAATGATTCAAACACATCCCAAATGATGTTTATGAGATGTTAGAACCATCACTTTGGCCATAACTCAAAGGGTTTGGAGGTTGAGTTTTCTACCTCTTTGAAAACTATGAAACTTGCAATTCAAGAAAGAAGAGAGAAAACCTATAATTGTGAGGTTTTGGTGTGATTTGAAGAGTGGAAATGATCTCTATTTATAGGCCATGGATTCTGAATTCAGAGCTTTGCAACTTGCTTCAAAGTTTGATGATTTGGCTTAAGGGTTAGAAAGGAATCTTTTACATTAAATGCATATGGTTAAAGTTACTAAACCATGGTTAAATTCCAAGCTTCCTATCCTCTTCCATTCTGATCTTCAAATCAGAAAATATCATTCAATTATTGCTTCTATGCATCATTACTTGGATTATAGGTCATGTAGTCTTGAAACTTAGTGAAAAATGGTGAAAATTCAAGTGAAAATGATCACTAATGTCAAAATTCAAAACCATGGCTACACTCCATATTTTTTCATGCTCTTGGACATTTTGGAAAGCTCATGTTACACACTTCAAAACCCTAGTTGGAAGTTTCTTCAAGACCTTTAAGGAAATGGGTGAAAAAGATCCATGAACTTTGAAGAAAATGAAGTTTTAAGTGAAATTTTCCAAAGATGCCAACTTTGAAGCACCATATCTCTTAAATGGTTGATCTTATGGAAAAAAATTATATGTGTCAAAGTTGTTCATTGGATCAAAATCTACAACTTTCATGTTGGAAGTTTTTTTCAGTTTGTAGGTGAAATTTTGAGAAATTCCCTTCCAAAGTTTGGAAAAAACCATGAAAAACACTTGGAAAATTTTCTAAGTATGGAAAGTCAAACTTTTGACTTTTTGATCCTTGATTGATTTTCTTGATTTTTCTTGATCAAATGACTTCATATATCATATATTGATGATTTTCAACTTCAAAAGTCATGGTTGACCAAAATTCCCAAAAGTCAAAGGTGTTCTTGTATAGTTGACTTCTTCAGACGAATCGCGTTTCTGGAGATTTCTCATGAACCAAGCTATCCTTACCAAATGAATGGTATGAATGGATCATATTGAGGCATTAGAAGATATTGAATCATAGTTTGAGTTGTGACATCTTGTCCTGATTAAAAAGTCAGTTGTTCAGATGAATTAGGTCAAAAACCCTAATTGTCGACCAGATGAAATTGATGACTGTAGGTCTTGAATTGAGATTTAATTTCCATTGGATGTTGTCATAGGGATTATTTGAAGATAATTGAAACTTTTGATTGACTTCCTGGGGATTTTTAGGGTTTCCCAAATGTGATCCCTGATTTCAGTCCCTGATAGTTCAAAACCCTGATCTGAGGATTTGTCTGATCAATCTTTGTGTAGGAGGTATCTTGAGCCAATAAATTAGATCAAGATAATGCACTTGAGGTCTTGATATCATGTCCCAAGTCATTGGGTCACATCCTGAGCAAAAGTCAGGAGTATGCTATCTTCAGTCAAAACCCTAATTCAGTCGATTCAAAGCTGTTGAGCTTGTGAAGTGAATCTCTGAGGACCAAATGTTGATTGTTGATGAAGATGATTCATTTGAGATGAAGGGAGAACAAAACCCTAATTGGATGTTACTTGTACTGATGAGTGATTTCTTGATTATACCCTGCTGAGTCACAAGTAGCAAACACAAGCTATGCAATTTGTTAGAGATGCAAATGATGTATATGCAGATGATATGAGGTGGTATCTTAGGTCAAAAATTGGGGTATGACAACCGGCTCACGTGCCAGCTCGCTATCTTAACCAAATGTAACTTGCAACCAACCCTGTTGCCAAGCTAAATTACTTGAGACACAAGCCTAAGCCATGGAACCCGAAGCTAGAATTCAAACTTCATTTCAAGTGCATTTGATCTTGTAACAAACTCCAAACCAAGATCATAACCAATTCCATAGCTCCACTTTGGATCCAAACCTAATCAAACTTCTCCTACAAGTTTCTCAGGCCCCTATTTAAGCCTTCTCCCTCCAACATGGGGATAGACTTGTTTAATAATGCGAAGGTGAAGGGTATGAAACTAGATTACCGACTATCAGCATGGTGATAGACTTGACAAGGTAAAAGAGCTTCAAAGGTTCGGTTAATATTACCGACTATCAGCATGGTGATAGACATGTTACATAATATAACCAGAACAAAAGGTTACCGACTACCAGCCTCGTGATAGCGGTTTTGAAGACATGATCAATTATCAGCCAAGTGATAAAATGATACTGGAGACTTTGCTAGGGGAATTACTGGTTATTCAGCCTTGTGAACAGTAATAAGGCCCTGATTTGTCAAATGGTCTTCATGATTGATTTCCTAGAGAGGAAGAATCTTTTGAAAGAAACATAAACTGCTCAGATGATGAGGCTATTGTTTATGGTCTGTTTTTCTCGACTCTTTTTGGCAGAATCGGAATTTGAATTTTTGGTAAAGACAAAGTTCTAACCATGAATGAATTGGAAAGAACAGTCAAACAAGACTTTGTACCCAATGAGGAATGAACTCGAATGGGTATTTTCTCCTTTGTTTTGAGAGGAGAAAACTAAAGCAACCTTCTTCCACGAGGAATGATCTCAGTGGGGAACTGGAGAAAGAAGATGTTCTTTCTGCTTATGGGTGACAACCTACTGGAGAGATGACACGCCCATATCTGCTTCTTCTTTTTTCTCTTTTTTTTTTTCTTTTTTTTTTCTTTTTGGGATAGATATATTCTGAACAAGTGATTTTAAAACAGATATTGAAAAAAAATGCAAGAATGCATAAATGATGCAAATATGTATGAATGATGAATGTCATGAATGTAGCATGCATGCTGACGAAATTGACAGACAAAGAAGTGTATACTGGAGACGGACCGATGTCGCAATACAACCAGATACTCGGCAAATGTTCTTCAACACAGTGTAGATAACACAGGTGATGAATGATGCTTCGTGCTTTAAACTTCTCTGAGGAAGATAAGCATCTTTTCTTATTGAGATGGAAGAACTTCTTCACTGGAGATTGGCAAATCTTCGTGACTGGGGATAAAAGACCTTCTTCACTGGGGATAGAAGAGCTTCTTCACTGGGGATAGAAGAGCTTCTTTACCTCGAGGGATAATTGCTTCAAGAATTCTTTTCTGGGACAAGAATACCGTTGTCTCAACAATTTTTCAGGGAGAATCCTTTTGTTCATCCTATGGAGACGACTGCTGATGTTCCTTCCGTTGTTCACAACTCAAAGGAAAATTTCGCTTTTATTTTGAAAAAGAAAAGTGAAGTAAATTCATTTAAAACTTATTTTTTTCTTTTTTGTTTCAAAAGTGAATAACACAATTAAAGCGTCATTTTGCAAGCTGAAAGAAATTAAAGATTGCAAACAAATGGGCACAAGGCTCAAATTTATTTAATAGGATGGAAATCAGCTAAAGGCGTGATTCCACGGAGTATTTACAAAAGTTGGAAATGGTAATTATGCGGAAAAGGCTACATTGAAAGCAATAACCACTATTCCCTTAACAACTTTGAGTTCCAACTGTGCTTGTTGCTTCAGATTGGCGATGATTTGATTGAAGATCCTTTGATGAAGTACAGACTCTTCAGGTGACGAAGTACGGACTAATGCAGTTACTTTGTCATTATTCCTTAATTTTTGCCTAGATTGCCCTTTCAGGTTTTCAATCTACCAGGATGAATTTTTCTGTTTATTGTCTCTAATTTTTGCCTGGACCGCCCTTTCGGGTTTTCAGTCCACCGAGACGCTCATTTTTGCCTAAGTCGCCCTTTGCGGGTTTTCGACTTACCGAGCTGTTCTTTTGTATTTTTTTAGACAAAGTATTTCTTGACTGCATCAGCATTCACAGGATATGGGAGTTCATCACCATCCATGGTTGCAAGAGTCATGGCGCCGCCAGAAAATGTTCTTTTGACAACATACGGGCCTTCGTAATTAGGAGACCATTTGCCCCTAGAATCTGGTTGAAAAGACAAGATCTTTTTAAGCACGAGGTCGCCTTCTTGAAATTCACGAGGTCGAACCTTTTTGTTGAAGGCTTGTTTCATCCTTGCTTGGTATAACTGTCCATGGCATAGAGCAGTCATACGTTTTTCTTCGATTAAGTTCAACTGATCGTATCTGCTTTGACACCATTCAGCCTCTGATAACTTAGTCTCCATGAGGACTCTCATTGATGGGATTTCAACTTCTACAGGGAGCACAGCTTCCATGCCGTATACTAGAGAAAAGGGAGTTGCCCCTGTTGAAGTACGCACTGAGGTACGGTACCCATGTAAAGCAAATGGCAGCATTTCGTGCCAGTCTTTGTAAGTGACGACCATTTTCTGGACGATCTTCTTAATGTTCTTGTTAGCAGCTTCAACTGCGCCGTTCATTTTTGGTCTGTAAGGAGAAGAGTTATGATGCTCAATCTTGAATTCCTCACATAATTCTTTCATCATTTTGTTGTTCAAGTTTGAACCATTGTCAGTAATGATCTTGCTGGGAATACCATATCGGCAAATGATGTTATTCTTGATAAACCTCACAACCACTTGTCTTGTAACATTGGCGTAAGATGCTGCTTCGACCCATTTGGTGAAGTAATCAATAGCTACCAAGATGAAACGATGACCGTTTGAAGCTTTCGGTTCGATCATTCCAATCATGTCGATACCCCACATGGAGAAAGGCCACGGAGATGAGAGAACGTTGAGTAGAGTCGGTGGCACATGGATCTTATCTGCGTAGATCTGGCACTTGTGACATCTCTTCACGTGTTTGTAACAGTCTGATTCCATTGTCAACCAATAGTATCCAGCTCTTAAGATCTTCTTGGACATTGCATGCCCATTTGAATGAGTTCCAAAGGACCCTTCATGCACTTCATGCATTAACATGTCTGCTTCGTGTCTATCCACGCATCTGAGCAAAACCATGTCGAAGTTTCTTTTGTATAGCACGTCTCCGTTCAGGAAGAAACTGCCAGAAAGCCTCCTTAGAGTTTTCTTATCTTTGTTTGATGCCCCAAGCGGGTACTCTTGAGTTTGAAGGATGCGCTTGATGTCGTGGAACCACGGTTTATCATCGATGACTGCTTCAGTTGCAAACACATAGGCGGGCCTTTCAAGGCGCGTAATTCTGACTGTAGGCATATCGTTCCAATGATTGACTTTGAACATGGAAGATAGAGTAGCCAAGGCGTCTGCCATTCGATTCTGATCTCGAGGTATATGATGCAATTCAACCTGGTTTAAGAAAGTCAACAGACGTCTTGCATAATCTCTGTAGGGAATCAAGCCAGGGTGATAAGTTTCCCATTTGTCTTTGATTTGGTTGATCACGAGGGCTGAATCTCCATATATGTCGAGGATCTTGATCCTTAAGTCAATGGCTTCTTCGAGACCCATGATACAAGCTTCATATTCTGCGATGTTGTTGGTGCAATCAAATAGCAGTCTGGCGGAGAATGGGATATGAGTACCCTTGGGAGTGATGATGATTGCCCCAATTCCATTGCCAAAAGCGTTTACTGCTCCATCAAAAATTAGGCCCCATCTTGATCCAGGGTCAGGACCTTCTTCGGGTAATGGTTCGTCACAATCTTTCATCTTCAAGTACATGACATCTTCCTCAGGAAAGTCAAACTTGAGAGATTGATATTCATTAATTGGTTGGTGCGCCAAATGATCGGCGAGAATGCTTCCTTTGACCGCTTTTTGAGCACGGTATTCAATGTCATATTCGGATAACAGCATTTGCCACCGGGCAATCCTTCCTGTTAAGGCAGGTTTTTCAAAGACATACTTGATCGGATCCATTTTGGAGATTAACCAAGTAGTATTGTTGATCATGTATTGGCGGAGACGTTTTGAAGCCCAAGCCAAAACACAACATGTTTTTTCGAGCATGGAGTAACGAGACTCACAGTCTGTGAATTTCTTACTCAAGTAATAGATGGCATGCTCCTTCTTACCGGTTTCATCTTGCTGTCCAAGCATACAACCCATGGATTCTTCCAACACAGTAAGGTACATGATTAATGGTCTTCCTTCAACTGGAGGAATCAATATTGGTGGTTCTAACAGGTACTCTTTGATACTGTCAAACGCTTTCTGGCAATCTTCAGTCCATACAACCCCTTGATCTTTGCGGAGAAGCTTGAAAATTGGCCCACAAGTAGCAGTCATTTGAGAGATAAATCTGGAGATATAGTTCAATCGTCCGAGAAATCCTCTTACTTGTTTTTCAGTTTTTGGTGCAGGCATCTCTTGAATAGCTCTGACCTTGTCGGGATCTACTTCAATACCTCTTTGGCTGACAATGAAACCCAAGAGTTTTCCAGATCTAACCCCAAAAGTACATTTGTTAGGATTTAAGCGAAGCTGATATTTCCGTAGTCGTTGAAAAAACTTCAAAAGGTATTCAATATGTTCTTCTTCTGTGCTGGACTTGGCTATCATGTCGTCCACATAAACTTCAATTTCTTTATGCATCATGTCATGAAAGAGAGTAGTCATTGCCCTTTGGTAAGTTGCGCCTGC
This sequence comes from Vicia villosa, assembly GCF_029867415.1. NCBI lineage: Eukaryota > Viridiplantae > Streptophyta > Magnoliopsida > Fabales > Fabaceae > Vicia > Vicia villosa. The sequence goes on along the minus strand of NC_081183.1, from coordinate 16,037,364 downwards.
ATTCTTCAATCCAAACGGCATCACTTTGTAGCAAAAGGTACCCCATGGGGTGATGAAAGATGTCTTCTCCATGTCTTCAAGAGTCATCTTAATCTGATTATAACCGGAGAACCCGTCCATGAAGGAAAAGACGTTGAACTTAGCAGTGTTATCAACCAGCATGTCGATATGTGGTAATGGAAAGTCATCTTTTGGACTGGCCTTGTTCAAGTCACGGTAGTCAACACACATTCTAACTTTACCATCTTTCTTCGGAACTGGCACTATGTTAGCCAACCATTGAGGGTACTCAGAGGTGACAAGAAAACCTGCGTCGAGCTGCTTTTGAACTTCCACTTTGATCTTGTTAGCCATATCAGGGTGGGTCCTTCGCAATTTCTGCTTAACTGGCGGACATTCTGGCTTCAATGGCAAGTAATGCTGAACAATATTGGTATCCAACCCAGGCATGTCTTGGTAGGACCAGGCAAACACGTCAACATATTCTTTGAGAAGGTCTGTCAACTTACTTTTGATATCAGTATCAAGCAGTGATCCAATGGTCACTTCTTTTTTGTCTTCTTCAGAACCCAAGTTGATCTTTTCTAAAGGCTCTTTGTGAGGCAGAATGGTTCTTTCCTCGTGCTTAAGTAATCGAGAGATCTCGTCCGGGATCTCCTCTTCTTCCTCTTCTTCGGCTTCGAACACAGGAAACTCAAAGTTGGGAGAGGGCATAGGGTTATTGCATTCAATGGGTTTATCAATAGTAAATCTGCACATGTGATTTATATTTGTTTTAGAAAATTTATGAATGCAAGAGTGTATGCAGATTTTTTTTTGAAAAGTTTTTTTTTATTTTGGTTTTTTAGGATTACCATTTCCAGAAAAAGCAAAAATAAAACATATAATGTAGGGAATTCAAAATGACACTTTATTTATGATTCATTTTTGAAACAAAGCCCTAAACACAAACTCATTTGTCTTGGGCAGGACAAAGAGGGAAACTTTTAAAACAAAGCCCTATACACAAAGTTATTTGGGCGGAACATTTAAAAGCAAAGCCCTATAAAACATCTCTCTGCTTTGGGCCAGGCAGGAGGTCAAAATAACAGCGAGGTGATTACTTTGAGCGGCGAACAACATTCGGAACGTCGACAGCTTTCCAGTAGCAACGAACTCCTCTGTGTATTATGTATTCAGGAAAATTCTCCCCAGAATTATCTCCAGTATTGACATTGACCGCTGGTCGAGCAGGATTTGAAGGTCCTGGTTTGTCACCCTTGTTCTTTGTAGAGTTGAAACAGTCTTCTTCTACTTCTTGAAGAGCATAAGACGAGTCACAATCTTCAGAATTTTCAGGATGTATTTCCCAGTCTTCAGGATGAAGAGACTCATTGTCAGCGACACTTTCCGAGTCAACTGCGGGGCCATCTTCCCCTTCATCTTCAAAAATGGCGTTTATGTGATAATAACCATCTTCAGGATTGTTAATCTTGGCAGATGCATTGAATCCGAAATCTCCAGTAATTTCAGGCTGCTGAGAAAATTGACAGTATTGATAAGCCTCTTCTGGTTGACTATTGCATTCAAAGGAATCTCCCCATCCAGTTGGTTGGATATCCTCAATCGCAATCTTTGAACTTTCAGGCGCAGTATATTTCACCATATAATCAAATTTTCCACTTGGTTGTCCCAAGGTGTCCCAGATTTCTGCAGGAACAGGCTCAGTTTCTTTGCCATTGGATTTCTCTGAAGGAGGATATGGTTCTTCCTGAGATACGTATCCCGAGTCATTGAGATAACACTTCCATTCTTCTTCAGGATCAGGTAGACCTTCTTCATTGCATTCTTCGATAAGGACATTAACCTCTTGAGGAATTGGATTAAGGAATCCTCCACTAATGAATGTATCTTTGATCGGACGAAGGGTTTCATCCTTATTGGTGCAGTTTGAGAATGTTGGTGAACATCCGAGTCCTGCTCTAGTTTCATTCTTGGTAGGGATCACAACTTGCCCCCAGCCAGTGGTAGTTCCATCTTTCACTGCTTTCACTGCCTCTTTGTAAGAAGAGATCGATGCTCTCTTCTTGGAGGATTCGTCTTCTAAAGAGAGACCTTGGAACTGTGTTCCTTCCACATCATCAGCACCAATGAAAGAGAAATTGGATAAATGGCTCACCATCAAGGCTTGCTCTCCACTTATTGTTACTAATTTTCCATTTGTTACAAATTTTAACTTTTGGTGGAGCGTAGAAGTTACTGCCCCTGCTTCATGGATCCATGGTCGTCCTAACAGACAGCTATAAGCAGCTTGAATGTCCATGACCTGGAAGGTGATTTGAAATGTATGGGGACCAATTGTCATGGGAAGGTTGACTTCGCCGATAACTGATTTTCGCGATCCATCAAATGCTTTGACTACTACACCACTGAACTTCATAGGCATTCCTTGGTAAGACAAACGAGCAAGGGTCGTCTTTGGCATAACATTCAAGGAAGATCCGGTGTCTACCAACACATTGGACAAAGAGTCTGACTGACAGTTCATAGAAATGTGCAAAGCAAGATTGTGATTTTTACCCTCCTCGGGGAGTTCTTCATCACAGAAGCTTAAATTGTTGCAAGCTGTTATGTTAGCTATTATCCCATCAAAATGATCAACAGTCACATCATGGTCTACAAAAGCTTGATCCAAAACTCTCATCAGGGCTTCCCTGTGGGCTTCTGAATTCAACAGCAATGAAAGTATTGAGATTTTTGAAGGAGTCTGCATAAGCTGATCCACAATCTTGTATTCACTTCTTTTGATAAGCTTCAAAATTTCGTCAAAGTCAGGATTGACATTGGTTCCACTGGATTGACCAACATCAGTGTTTGTATTACTGACAGGAGTTTCCACAGGATTCCCCACTGGTGTATTGACAGGATTTTGTCCGGTTGCAGGGGCAACAGGCTGCTTTGGAGGTAATGGAGTATACACACGTCCACTTCTTGTTACTCGACTCACATCAGCAATATTTACGACAGATGAAAGAGTAGGTAAAGGAATTTCTTGTCCATCCTTTATCATTGTAGCATTATAGTTGTATGGAACTACCTTGTCAGAGTCATAAGGAACAGGTCCAGGTAGACAAATGATCAAAGGAGCAATAGGAACCTTTGGCTTGTTGTAAGTAACTTCTATGCGCTCAGGCATGTTGAAATGAGGAACGATGACGTTAACTTTAGGCATTTCCGAGTTGATATCTGAGACTAAAAGCTCATGCGGATAACATCCTATCATGTTAACTTCATTTTCATCCCTATTTCTGTAGATCTGAATAGTACCATTATCCAATAGAACTTGGAGATCTCTTCTCACAATCGAACATCCATGAGGATCTACACAACATATGCTACAGGAACCGTATTGATGCTGGCGAAAACTCGGCCCTCGACAGAGAGTGGCGTGCATTTGTACCAAATCGGCTCTTGAGAAATTGATATTATAGACTCGGTACGGACCAGGACATCCATACACCATGTTTACAACATGCCCTCCATGATTGGGCAGCGGATTTGCTTGCACATTAGGATTCAAATTTCTGAAAGAGAGGAGATTAGATCTAACCAACCTCTAAACTTCATATTTCAAGGCTATGCAATGCTCAAGATCATGGCCAGGTGCTCGTTGATGATAAGGGCATGAGACCTCAGCTTTGTACCACCATGGGAGTTTCTCAGGTACTGGTGGTGGCGCTTTAGTTTGAACAAGACCTCTTTCAATCAAAGCAGGGTACAATTCTGTGTAGGTCATTGGAATCAGATCAAACTGTGGAGCTCTTTGCACACGATTCTGATTATTGTTAAACTGCTGAGCCTGTGGTCGAGGCTGTTGTTGTTGAAACTGCGGAGTAAACCCCGGATTCGGTACGGTATTAACGGCTGGTGCAATAGCAGCTACCTGTTGTTGACGATTGACATTTCCTCTTGGCCTCCCTTGGGATACCATGTCAACACTTTGTTCCTTCTTCTTTTGGAAACCACTTCCGAACTTTTTGGTTCCGCTTGAAGATCCACCTTCTTTAGTCAGACGTCCGGTTCAGACTCCTTCTTCTAGACGCATCCCCATGTTTACCATCTCGGTGAAATCACTGGGAGCACTAGCAATCATGCGTTCATAATAAAACGGACTGAGAGTATTCAAGAAGATCTTTGTCATCTCTTTCTCTTTTAACGGTGGATTAATCTGAGCAGCAGTTTCTCTCCATCGTTGGGCATATTCTTTGAAAGCTTCATGGTCTTTCTGAGCCATGGATCGAAGCTGATCTCTGTCTGGAGCCATATCCGAGTTATACTTGTATTGTCGTACAAAGGCCTCACCTAGGTCATTGAATGTTCGAATATTAGTGCGATCCAAGCCTGTGTACCACTTCAGTGCGGCACCAGTCAAACTGTCTTGAAAGTAATGGATAAGCAACTGATGATTATCTGCATAAGTAGACATCTTCCTGGCATACATCACAAGATGGCTTTGTGGACAAGAACTACCTTTGTACTTCTCAAAGTCTGGGACCTTGAATTTAGCAGGTATTTGTACACTGGGAACCAAACATAGCTCCTGGGCATTCTTTCCAAACAAATCTTTTCCACGGATAGCTTTAACTTCCAGCTGCATCTTGTTAAACTGCTCTTGGAGATCTCCCACAAGATTACGCTGATTTGTGCTATCACCTTGATCATGATAAATCTCATTGCCATCATAAGGAACTGTGTGAACCGTAGGGGTCGGAACCGTCATAGTGGGTTGAGAAAGTGCCATAGTGACTTGAGAAAAAGTTACCCCCTGATTTGGAGTGAACTGTGAACTTTGTGCAGCAGGCGCTTCAGTTGTGGATGTTTGAACCCCAGAAACATTATGGCGGAAACCTGTACCGAAGCTGAAAGGCGTGCCCCAACCTTCCGGCATGGAGAAAGATGGAATGCTGAACGCAACTGTAGAGACTGGAGTAGTGACTTCAGATGTCACTGTTGCTTGACTGTTTGGTGGCGGCGGCTGATTCTGTGCGGCTATTAAGGAGTCAACCAGAGTAGTGAGACTTTCCAACTTTTCCTGAAGAGTGGTCACTGTACCACGAAGCTCAACATTCTCTTGTTCAGAGTGTTCCATTACTCTTCTTCTGCTTGAACGAGTATTGTATCTGTGATCTGATTGCGAGCGCAGTCGAGAAACTTTGAGACGCGACAGCTTGACGATCTAATGGAGAAAGATCCAAAAGATGAGACTCTATACAACAGACTCGATATGCAGAATGATGTATGCAAAAAAAGAAATTTATGATTTTTCCAAATATTTTAAAGATTATTTTCTTGCAAACATTTGAACACAAACAAATCTTTTATTCATTCATTTTTTTTATTGCAATAATGGGAAATGTTACAACATTGGAGCGTAGCTCCTTACAAAAGCAAATGATAAATAAAAAAGCTAAACAAATCCTAAACATCTTCATCAGACGAAGAACCAAATGCATTGTGTAGCTTGAGCTTCATGATTTCTTTCCCATAATAAGCTTTCAACTTGGCCTTTTCGGTCCTCAGCTTGTCAACAACATTCTTCCAATCATCAGGAGTCGGAGCGTTGCTTGTCGAGCCTTCCAGATTTTTCTTGCTTTCTTTGATGTACCTCTTGATTGCAGCGTCTTTCTGACGAATCTTTTCATCTTTACTCATGAGCCATCCATCTTGATAATAGAGATTTTCTTCGTGATCTTTCACCCTTTTCTTCAACTTTCTATTTTCCACATCAGTTCTACGAAACCTTTCTTCCCAAGCATCTTTTTCTATCCTCATCTTAGCCAAAGTGTCTTGGTATTCCTCCATAGCGGGAATGTTGGGTCGTTGAGACACTGCAGGAAACATGGGTTTTTCATAAGCATAAGGCATTTGAAACTCCCTTGCTCTTTTCTTTACCCAGTAGGTGTAGGCGTCCATGGCAATGCAATTTCTTTCCTCGCCCTTTTCTTTCCATCGGACGTCGTACCAAGCTCTCACCATTCTTGCTTTCAACCTTTGAGGATTATCCCCTTCTCGGTAGAAGTAACCTTCCACTGTGGGACCAACGGGTTTAGTTGAATTTGCATACCCGAGTTGTCGTCGGGCTAGGACCGGATTGTAGTTAATTCCTCCTTGCGTACCAATGAGGGGTACGTTGGCGAACTCCCCACAACTATCAATGGTTTCTGTACCACAGTGAGCCAAGGTATACCAACGGATATCATTATTAGTAAGAGACATAAGTCTTCGAGGCCAACGCAAGCCTTCTCGGTTTTCTGTGCAAATAGGAGACTCAGGTAAGTGTGAAACAATCCATTGGAAAAACAGAGGTGCACAACAAACAATGATTCCACCGCCTTGGCGATTCCTATGATGAACAGAGAAATACATGTCACCAAGCAAAGTCGGAACAGGATTTCCAATCAGAAAGACCTTTATGGCATTGATATCAACAAAGTCGTTGACGTTGGGAAACAGAACCAACCCATAGATGAGCAAGGCTAGTATAGCTTCAAAAGCTATCATGCTACCAGTTTCGATGAAATCAAAGGCTTTCTTTACCAGGAAGTGTGAAGTTAAACCCGGGAGGTTTCCTTTGGTAGTCCAATTACTCTCTACTTCAGAATTTTTCATGTGGATACTTGCTGCAATGACGTGTGACTTAGGAATGGCTTCCAAACCATTGAAGGGTATTTTTTCAGACACAGGAATACCCAAAAGATTGGCGTATTCTTCCAAGGTCGGTACCAACTGGTAGTCTGGAAAGGTAAAACAACGGTAGACGGGATCATAGAACTGAACCAGAGTTTTGAGAAGTCCTTCATCAACATGAGTATTCAGGATAGGCAAAAGCTTTCCATAACTTTTCCTAAAATCCGAAGGATCTTGTACAAAAGATGATAACTCTATCAGTTTTCCCACATCAGGCGCTTTGAAACCATATTTCTTGGTATGCCTCTTTACCTCTTCCATAACTTAATCCTAATGTTTGCGAAGAAAATTTCTCTAAATCTTTGGAAAAATCATGTTTTTTATGGAAAAAGATGGGTTTTCTAATGAATGTATGCATGCGTGGATGCATGGATGCCACATATTCAAACATGGTAAAGCAAACATGGTAGTTCAAACATGGTAACACTAACATGGTACTACAAACATGGTAACACAAACATGGTACACATAGGTTCAAAGGTCCAGCGTCACGAGCATGAGGTCAGAGAACCAAAAATGGGATAGATCTAGTTAATCACCTGCACAACATGTTCTACTGATACGTCAGAGTCTACATTTTTCTTTCGGATATTACCGGCCTTCCACAATTCATCTCATGAGCCAGTAATATTCTCAAGAAAAACTCGTCTGAGTGTGGTTCTCCGCATGACAACTATCCAAGTCTTCACCTGGATCGTTTCTGCACCACGTCCTAATAAGGCCAGGATGGGTTGGGGTTCTTCGGCCAACTCAGCTTCTACAGTTCAATGCAGCAATAATGTTTTCGCTACGAAACATGCTAAACATATATTACCAACAAGGAACCTCCACTGAGCGGAAGGATTCTCACGTACGCCTGTACATGACTATACCCTCCACCTAATTTCTTATGTGTACTTAATCGGGTTAGGATTTGTCCATAATGTATCACTTGTAACAGAACCACACAAGTAACAGAACCAAAGAATTACACATGTAACAAAAATTAAAATAAAAACAATAATTAGGAATAACCCTTCCTTTGGAAACAATAAAAAGATGGTCCCCAGTGAAGTCGCCATTTTTCTGTCGCGGGCGAAAAATCGTTTTGTTCCTCTTTTTCGTGGGATGAGACACCTGATGCCTTCTTTGGGCTCGAGTGCTCATAAAAAAATGATTTTTCTTTGTTTCGACCAAACTTTTTATTGTTTCCAAAAGAGGAAAAGGAAAAAAGCTGCAATAACCTAAAAGGTGGGGGGAGATCTTGGGTAAGAGGGTTGGTTATACGAAGGGAAGGTATTAGCACCCAACGTATCTATAGTACTCTATAGGATTCTTTATTGTTTTTCATTCTATGTTACGGTGGAGGTTCTGTTGTGAAATAGGTGGGACCTAAGGTGTTTGTTTGATTATGCTCGCAAAGATCATCGCGATCCTCTGCATACATATCCCCTAGAGGGAATCAGAGCATCTGTAGCTCGGGGTCTACGGGTGCTAAGGTTTGAATGGTTTGAGGGAGAAGTTTTGCTCGCCAAGGATACGACCTTGTGCCTACGTATTCTCAAAGGGATGTTGAGAAAGTCAGAGCAATCGTAGTTCCCACTTATGCTAGTGGAAGCAAAGGAAAAGAGACAAATGTCATCTAAATGTTCGATGTATCTAATCTATATCATCACATACATCTGTTTGTTTTTGTTTGAAAATCTTTTCATTATAAGCCCTGGGCCATGCCACTTATGGCGCTTAGAATGATAAAGATGTTTTTGTTTAACCAGCCTTGTGGCAAAAACTTTCAATGAAGTCAGCCTTGTGACAAAAAGTTTTGATTAATCAGCCAGCCTCGTGGCAAAAGTTTCAATGAAGTCAGCCTTGTGACAAAAACTTTGATTAATCAGCCAGTATGGTGGCAAAACGGTTTGATTGATTAGCCAGCCTTGTGGCAAAAAGAAGTTTGATTGATTAGCCAGCCTTGTGGCAAAAAAAGTTTGATTTGATTGATTGTTTGTGATGATATAGAAGAGATACTCCTATCATAGAGATGATAAATGTCTAATCTCCTAGGGTATTTGATTTGGATATTGGGGGATGCTTATAAGAAGCCCGTGGGTCCTTGTACGAAGCCCAAGAGGAGGCTATCCGAGGGTCCTTGCATTGTAAGCCCAAGAGGAGGCTATGGGAGGGACAATCCAGGGTCCTTGCATTGTAAGCCCAAGAGGAGGCTATGAGAGGGTCACTCGTTTGTACAAAGCCCAAGGGGAGGCATGGTATAGTTGGTTTGAGCTCTTAGAGCGATTTCACCGGGAAACCATACTCTATGTCCTAACCTAAACTAGGGAGATTCTTTGCACGAAGCCCAATAGGAGGCTATGGGGAACCTAGTGTTGTACTAAGTTGAACAAGCACATATATCACACATATGAACAAACATGAACAAGTATGAACAAACATGAACAGGTATGAACAAATTATATATATATATATATGACAAAGTGTGTGTATATAATGGAGTTTATGAAGGAAATATACCTGTAAGCATGATCCGTTTGTATACACGGGGCTCGGGACTTATACTCGAGGAGAGGTCCACTTGAATTTATTCAAAGCTATATAAACAGGTATTTACAAAGGGGCTTGGGACTTATACCTACATGGAGGCCCATGGTATTTTTGGGAAGATTTAAAGAAACCTTCATTTTTGTTTTTTTGTTATTCAATGTTAAAAAACAGATCAAGATATGTACAAAAATGTGTGTGTACAATGAAATACCTAATTTCATGTACAGGAATGGGTATGTACAAAAGGGGCTTGGGACTTATACCTACATGGAGGCCCATGGTATTTTTGGGAAGATTTAAAGAAAAACCTTCATTTTTTGATTTGTTGTTCAAAGTTAAAAACAAACTGATCGAGGTATGTACAAAAAAGTGTATGTACAAAAAGGATGTACGATGAAATACCTAATTTAATGTACGGGAATGGGACTTATACCTACATGGAGGCCCATGTTTTATTTTCATAAAACATGGTTGATTGTTCTTTGAAGTTTTGTTGTTTTGAAAATGATTTGAAAACTATTTGAAAAGATTTTATTTGAAGAAGTTTTATTGTTTTGAAAAAAACTGTACAAAAGGAAAAGAAATGGGACTTACACTCTCTAATATTCGAGAGGCCCCACTTCGTTTTGAAAATCAATTGATCAATCAAAAAGATTTAATCAACGGTTTCTTTTGAAAATTAAAAGAAATGGTTTATCGTTTTGAAAAAGAATCGCGATCGCTCGTCTTAAAACGATTTGAATTTTGAAAGAAAACAACTTAATTAAGTTAAAACAAGTTTTAATACTCAATTAAGACCTAAATGATTAGGGTTTGATCACAAAAAATATTTACAAGTGATTAGGTTAAAAATTAAATGAAAAACAATATTTAAAGTATTTAGAAACACTTAAAAATGTATCATTTTAAACCTAATTAAAAGCATATTAAATAAATCTTTTTTTGTGATTTTTTTTGATATTGTTAAAATATGTATATTAAATAAAAGGTGTGTAAAAAATGAAGAAAAAATAAGTTGATTTGAATGGTTAATTAATTAGATGAAGTTTGTTAAAAAATGAAAGAAAATAGTTGTAAAAAAAATGGTTTGGTCCTGCCAGGGTTTGAACTCACGCCCTCTCTCTCACCAACCAAAACACTTGCCAACTGAGCCACGCTTGTGGCTTGTAATACGTACACTTCCATTTAATTATATTTTGAAATTGATATTTGAAATTTCTGAACCAAAAAACGCGCCAAGAACACAATCCCAACTGAAATTTGAAAATCTCTAAAACTGTGTTGTTTTGATCAAGTGAATAGCCTATCTTGCTCGATTTTTCACCAGGAACATGATGGTGCCATTTAATTTCATTTATTTTTGCTCTAAGATGGTTATTTTTCTGATGAACACGAAGAACCCTAATATGACAAATCATTGTGAAATCGTGTATGTGCAAGTTATGATGCAATTGATTGAGGGTTAATGATCCTCATAGGTGCAGAAACAAGATGGTATGTTCATATTTCATTTATGATGCATGGAGAATAGAGTTTGAAGTTCATGAAGCTTACCCTCAAAAACGGCAAAACTGGAGATTTGATTCTTCAATAGAGGTGTTACAGATGCTTTGTATCGATCTGGATAGCTTCAATGATGATTATGGAAGGTGTCTGGATGCTTGGAACCACCTGGATTCATCTGAGCATGACCATGGTACCCGATCTGCAGATGCTTCAAGAGTGAATCGAACTTGATGATTCTGAAGTTTTTGATTGATGATGGGTGTTGGGATAGTTCATATGTGATGTATATAAGGTGTTGGAAGTGTTAATTTGGACAGAAATGATCTGGAATGGAAGTTGGCATGATAAGGTTCATTATATGCAAACATGGAGGTTGAAGAGTGATTCTGAGTTTTATGTGTTTTTGGGGTGTGTGAATGATTCAAACACATCCCAAATGATGTTTATGAGATGTTAGAACCATCACTTTGGCCATAACTCAATGGGTTTGGAGGTTGAGTTTTCTACCTCTTTGAAAACTATGAAACTTGCAATTCAAGAAAGAAGAGAGAAAACCTATAATTGTGAGGTTTTGGTGTGATTTGAAGAGTGGAAATGATCTCTATTTATAGGCCATGGATTCTGAATTCAGAGCTTTGCAACTTGCTTCAAAGTTTGATGATTTGGCTTAAGGGTTAGAAAGGAATCTTTTACATTAAATGCATATGGTTAAAGTTACTAAACCATGGTTAAATTCCAAGCTTCCTATCCTCTTCCATTCTGATCTTCAAATCAGAAAATATCATTCAATTATTGCTTCTATGCATCATTACTTGGATTATAGGTCATGTAGTCTTGAAACTTAGTGAAAAATGGTGAAAATTCAAGTGAAAATGATCACTAATGTCAAAATTCAAAACCATGGCTACACTCCATATTTTTTCATGCTCTTGGACATTTTGGAAAGCTCATGTTACACACTTCAAAACCCTAGTTGGAAGTTTCTTCAAGACCTTTAAGGAAATGGGTGAAAAAGATCCATGAACTTTGAGGAAAATGAAGTTTTAAGTGAAATTTTCCAAAGATGCCAACTTTGAAGCACCATATCTCTTAAATGGTTGATCTTATGGAAAAAAATTATATGTGTCAAAGTTGTTCATTGGATCAAAATCTACAACTTTCATGTTGGAAGTTTTTTTCAGTTTGTAGGTGAAATTTTGAGAAATTCCCTTCCAAAGTTTGGAAAAAACCATGAAAAACACTTGGAAAATTTTCTAAGTATGGAAAGTCAAACTTTTGACTTTTTGATCCTTGATTGATTTTCTTGATTTTTCTTGATCAAATGACTTCATATATCATATATTGATGATTTTCAACTTCAAAAGTCATGGTTGACCAAAATTCCCAAAAGTCAAAGGTGTTCTTGTATAGTTGACTTCTTCAGACGAATCGCGTTTCTGGAGATTTCTCATGAACCAAGCTATCCTTACCAAATGAATGGTATGAATGGATCATATTGAGGCATTAGAAGATATTGAATCATAGTTTGAGTTGTGACATCTTGTCCTGATTAAAAAGTCAGTTGTTCAGATGAATTAGGTCAAAAACCCTAATTGTCGACCAGATGAAATTGATGACTGTAGGTCTTGAATTGAGATTTAATTTCCATTGGATGTTGTCATAGGGATTATTTGAAGATAATTGAAACTTTTGATTGACTTCCTGGGGATTTTTAGGGTTTCCCAAATGTGATCCCTGATTTCAGTCCCTGATAGTTCAAAACCCTGATCTGAGGATTTGTCTGATCAATCTTTGTGTAGGAGGTATCTTGAGCCAATAAATTAGATCAAGATAATGCACTTGAGGTCTTGATATCATGTCCCAAGTCATTGGGTCACATCCTGAGCAAAAGTCAGGAGTATGCTATCTTCAGTCAAAACCCTAATTCAGTCGATTCAAAGCTGTTGAGCTTGTGAAGTGAATCTCTGAGGACCAAATGTTGATTGTTGATGAAGATGATTCATTTGAGATGAAGGGAGAACAAAACCCTAATTGGTTGTTACTTGTACTGATGAGTGATTTCTTGATTAAACCCTGCTGAGTCACAAGTAGCAAACACAAGCTATGCAATTTGTTAGAGATGCAAATGATGTATATGCAGATGATATGAGGTGGTATCTTAGGTCAAAAATTGGGGTATGACAACCGGCTCACGTGCCAGCTCGCTATCTTAACCAAATGTAACTTGCAACCAACCCTGTTGCCAAGCTAAATTACTTGAGACACAAGCCTAAGCCATGGAACCCGAAGCTAGAATTCAAACTTCATTTCAAGTGCATTTGATCTTGTAACAAACTCCAAACCAAGATCATAACCAATTCCATAGCTCCACTTTGGATCCAAACCTAATCAAACTTCTCCTACAAGTTTCTCAGGCCCCTATTTAAGCCTTCTCCCTCCAAAATTTCATTAACCACCATTTTCACCAAAAATTCTCAAAACTCTCAAATTCAAATTCTAGTTTCTCTGGAAAATGTGTGCCATTTCTTCACACATTTATCATCAACATCACTCTGACGAACTCCTACAAGCATTTTCAGATCCAATTATCTATTGAATCTAGATCTGCAATTTCACTTCATCTTCAATGGTGTAAATTTGAACTCTCTATCTTAGTGGGTTTTTTTCAATCTATTGCTTCAATATTCATCTACAAGTCCTAATGGAATTACTGTAAGCATTGAATCCCTTATGTAATCATTAAATCGAGCCTCTTAACTTCATCTCCTTCATCATGTAACTTGACTTGGTCAAAGCAATTGAGAAACATTCAAGCAAAATTACTCACAGATTCATATTCCTGACACTTATCTAAAGCTTAGTCATTCATTACCATGTCTTAAAACATCTTGAGAAGGTGTATCAGAAGCACTCTAATTAGTAAGTTTTCTCAGATTTTGATCTACATAATTTCATCATCCTTTTGATTGATTATTGATATGATTATGCTTACGTTGATGTTGTGAATGTTAACCCCTAACGTCTTGTATTTTAATTCTACGTATTTGTGATTTAATTTGAGATTTGATCAGTTAGGGTTTATGTATGTTTTGCTTCGATTCGTGAGTTTGAGTATAAATTAGTTGAAACTAAGGTGGTATTTAGATTCAGTGTAAAAAAAATAAAGGAGATTTTGGTATCATTTTGCATTTCTAGAGTTGAATTCATTGTCGTGCTAGCCGGAGCGGTAGTGCATGGTCGGAGAAGATGACTGAGCCTTGGCGACAATTTTTTTTATTCAAAATTCCTAGGGGTCCTTTCCTGATTGGTCCACGTGATATTTACGTTTTATTTTAAGTTTTGATTAGATTAAATAATCAAACAAAAAATCAAATTAAAATGGAAATGGAATTGAATATTGATGGGCCTGTAATTTCAATTGCTGGTGCTTACCCCCCCTCCCCCCCAAGTCCAATAACTCGCATTTTTGTTTGAATTGTTGCTAAGTTTTTGGATAAAACTCTAGGCTTGCAATTCATACACGCCTATTAGCCATTCATACCCCCTGATCTCATTTTGATTCTCTTTTTTTCGTGTTATTTGTCTTGTTTTTTTTTTTTTTTAGTAAGCAAGTTGTATTAAAAAGAGAACTAAGGGTTCTCAACACCTGTTTACATCAAAAGAGCGGAAGAAACCCCTCACACAAAAAATCAACAAGAGATTATAAACCGATTTGACACTACGAAATAAAGAACAAAGGATCTTTGTTGAATTCGTAGAAACCACACATAGGATAAGTAATATCTCCTATAAAAGCCCACTTCCACACCAAAACCTTGATGCTCCAAATAGTATTATCCACATTCCACACCTCATTCTGGAAACGCACACCATTTCTATACAACCAAAGAGACCATAAAGTTGCTAACCAAACTACTCCTAGTTTACCTTCTTTAACTTTCTTCATTTTACAAAAGGAAAACCAATCCAAAAAACCTCCCAAACAATTCTCCTCCATCCCACCATAAGGTTTGCCTATCCACCTAGCCATTGAAGACCAAACCAAAGCAACCGAAGGACACAAAAAGAAAGAGTGCATCATACTTTCCGAATGAACACCACAAAAAACACACTTGGAAAAATCTCCCAAAAAAGTAATACCTTTCCGAAGCAATAAATCCTTTGTAGGTAGTCTATTAACCAAGACCCTCCACCCAAAAGCCTTAATTTTAAAAGGAACTTCCATTTTCCATATCAAGCTCAATGCCCCATCAAATTTATTTGAAGGACCAAACGGAATACGGAACCCGGCAAAAAACTTATAACAAGAAGCAACGGAAAAGACACCATCCGCTTCGGCCATCCACTCCACGGTATCGGACTCCCCACTACCCGGACCGCGGCCTTCCAACAAAACCCCCAAAGAAGCCAAATCCGAAACCAAATTATGAGCACTCAAATCCAACGGATTGATCCCTAAATTCCCCCACGACCACACTCCATCAACCCATCCTCCCATGCCCGCCACCGCCACTCTCTTCAACCCCGACACCTCAAACAAACAAGGAAAAACCTTCTTTAAACAACAAGAATCCAACCATGAGGCTTCCCAAAACGGAGTAGAAAACCCATTCCTAATTCTAAACCGACAAAAAGACTCCATAGGATCTCTCTCCCCATAAACCCCCCTCCCTCCAATAGACACCAAATCCCTCCACCAAAAAGAACCAAAAGAAGGAGAAGAAAAAGAAGAAAAAGAAGAAAGAGAGGAAAAAGGAAAAGTACCTCCACATAAGATCTTCATGTTTAGATCACCATATTTTGCTTTTAACAAATTGAGCCAAAGCACATCTTCACCTCTTAAGATTCTCCATCTCCATTTATTCAAAAGAGCCAAATTAAAATCCGAAATATTTTTAATGCCAAGACCCCCTTTATCCACCGGAAGACAAACATTCTTCCAACTAACCCAACTAATCCTCCTTTTTTCCTCCATACCTCCTCCCCACAAGAAGTTACCTTGTATACTAGAAATTTCCTTAGCCACCGTTGCCGGCATCTTATAAAAAGACATAGTAAAGATGGATAAAGAACAAATAACCGATTTCAAAAGAGTAATTCTACCGCCCAAACTAAGATACCGATTCTTCCAACCCATAAGACGCTTCTTTAATTTTGATACAAGCGGTTTCCACGTGTTAACCTTTCTCGGATTACACCCCACCATAATTCCAAGAAAAGAGAACATCCCCTCTTCCAACTTACACGAAAGAACATAAGATGCCGCATCCAAAAAATTCTTGCTAACATTGTAACCGATCAATTTACTCTTATGATAGTTTATGCCCAACCCCGAAACAAGTTCAAACGCCCTTAGCACCGCCTTGAAAGCCCACACTTGTCTCCAAGAACCCTCCCCCACCAAAAGAGTATCATCCGCAAATTGAAGGATATCCACCCCACACTCCCCATTGATATTAATGCCATTAAACTCACCAATCTCCATCGACTTCCTCACTAAACCCGCTAACCCCTCAACCACCAAAACAAAAAGGAAAGGCGACAATGGGTCACCTTGCCTCAAGCCTTTCTCCACCTCAAACTCCTTTGTAGGACTACCATTCACCAAAACCGACATCTTGCTATGAAACACCAGAACATCCATCCATCTCATCCACTTAATGCCAAACCCCATCTTTAACATCATAAATCTAAGGAAATTCCAAGAGACTTTATCATAGGCCTTCTCAAAATCTACCTTAAACAATAAACTCCTCCTACCATCTCTCTTGACTAAATCCACAACCTCATTAGCCACAACCACACCATCAAGAAGTTGTCTACCCGGCACAAAAGCATTTTGAGACGGAGATACTATTTCATGAAGAACCCTTTTCAACCTTCCCGCCAACAACTTGGAAATAGCCTTATACATGCAACCCACCAAACATATTGGCCTATAATCATCCAAAGAAACCGGGTTCGAGACCTTCGGAACCAAAGACAAAAAAGAGGAAGAAATAGCTTTACTAACCTCACCCCCCGAGAAAACATAATTGAAGAAACGGACGAAATCCCTCTTGATAAAGAACCAACACTTCTTGATGAATAAGAACGAATATCCATCCGGCCCCGGACTTTTAGAACTACCACAACTCCATATAGCTTCCTTAATTTCATCTTCAAGAAAAGGAGTTTCAAGAGAACAAGAAGCACCGGATGAAAGTCTCTCAAAATTGATGCCCTCTAGCAAATATCTTTCGGTATCTTCCTCCACATATTTACTAGAAAAATGCCTCCACACCTCACTTTTAACATCCTCCACCTTCTCAATTAACCCACCGGGGGAAGAAATCGGGCCAATATGATTTATTCTTCTCCTCTCCTTTACCACCTTATGAAAAAAGTTACTATTCGAATCACCTTCATTAAGCCATTTAAGCCTAGACTTTTGAACGAGCATGTTCTCCTTTATTCTTAAATTTAACCAAAATCTCTTGTTTGCCCCTTTCCTTTTCAAATTCGCCTCTCCAAAGAGTTCTTCCGAAGCAAACTCCAACACCTCATCACCCAAATTTAACTCTCTCACACTATCTTCAACTTCTAAATCAAATCTACCGAACACATATTTATTCCACCAAACCAACCTTTCTTTCAATCTTCTCAATTTTTCTTTAAGGACAAAATCACCCCTACCCTCCACAACCATACCATTCCACTCTTTCTCAACAAAAGGAAGGAAAGAAGACAAAGAAAACCATTCGTTGTTAAACTTGAACGGTTTTGGTCCCCAATTAACAACATCTGCCACTAACCACACCGGGCTATGGTCCGAAATATCTCTCTTACCAATAAGTTGCCCCACCACACCCCACTTATTTACAATGTTGTTTGAAATCAAGAAGCGATCAATTCTACTCATAGATCTCCCATCACCACTAACCCACGAAAATCTCTTTCCTTTACAAGGAACATCTACCAAACCACTCTCCCCGATAAAGCCTCCAAACAAATCGGAGCTAATGTCTCCTTCGTAATTCCTCATACCCTTTCTTTCACTAGGACTTTTAGTAGCATTGAAATCCCCTCCAATAATCCAATCCCCGTCACACAACCTACGTTTCAAATCTAACAAATTTCTCCACAAAGCTTTTTTCTTCTCCAAGTTACAAGACGAATAAACGTTTACAACATAATACACTCCTTCCTTCCACACAACTTTGTTCCCCAAAAAACCTTCGCCTCTAAAACTAAATATAACCTCCACACTATCCGTCCTCCAAAGAGAAATAATTCCTCCCGACAAACCTTCCGAATTAGAAAAAGAAAAGCCTATTTCCGAATTACTCCATAAGCTTTTGACAACAAACTCCTCCGTATTTGATAACTTTGATTCTTGAATAAAAAACATATCCGCCTTCCCCTTTTTTATTATGTCGGTAATCCTCCTTCTTTTAAGCGCATTACCACACCCACGAACATTTAAGGAGCCAATAATCATTTGAAACCGTTTGTGAACGCCGACTCCGACTCCCTTCTCTCAAGAGCCACCGAAGATTCCCCAACCACACACTTTTTATAACACCGATTTTTAATTTTAGAGACACCCAGTGCTTCAACCGCACCTTTTAGTCTAGCCTCATCACCAATATCCACTTGTTTCCACTGAGAAGCATTATTTCTATTAATAATAACATTTTCAGAAGAAGAAACACTATGGGACAGCTCCACACAATTAGAAGCTACACCATCCACCGCTCCTGGAATTGAATTTAACGCCTCCAAACAAAGGACACCCTTCTTCCTAGTACCCACAGACTTCCTCTTCCTTCCACACGTCTTTAAATTCATAAACTGCTTCCTGCCCATACCACCCCCCAACACCAACATCTTTTTAAATTTAATATTCCTGTTAACAGCCCCCCTAACAGGACCCGATTCACCCACCCCCACCTTTAAATCCTTGCCCACAGAAGAAGAAAATTCCACTGAATCGGAATCTACAGCAGATGCCACCACATAGGAGTCAACCTTCGCCGCAATTATCGCATTGTCGAAAGCCCCTTCCAACCCAACAACAGCATCATGCTCTGCCTCTCCCAATCCCTTGACCAGACCACCAGCACCACTGAAGCTGCCGCAACCTCCTACATCCTGAACCACCTCAACTAATTCCCTCCCCACGTCACCAGCTTTCCCTTCCACCACCGCTTCAACACACTGACTCCTTACAACCGGCGCCTTACCAAAATCGAGATCCTGCCTCGCCGAAGAATCCAAACTCTTCTCCGAACCTAACGACAAATCATCAGACCCAAACTCCTCTGACCCAACCGATTCAGACGAATCTGAATCCACACACCAATTAGATGTAACTCCTTCATGATGCCCGTGCCACGCACGATGTTCCTGAAAGATAGCCAGGCCAAACCTTTTGCCACCTATATCAACAACAACATTAACAGGGATCACCTTAGACAAGCAAACTTTCACCTGGATTCTCGCCATGTCAAAACGACTCCCATTCGCTGTACTGTCATCGACTTAAATGAAATCGCCGAACAGCATAGCCAAAGCCACGAAGAATTCAGAGTTCCATGCGGTCAATGGAATTCCAAACACATTCAACCACACCACACGGAACGGATCAAGTTCCTCTTCCTTCCACATATGCACCACTGAAAACCAATCACACCACCATTTCTCTCCATCCGCCAAAAACTCCTTCAGAACGCCCTCCTCTTCTTCCTCCAACAAGCACTTGGTTGCTCCCATCGGCGAGACGCGAATAGCAAAGAAACTCACCCTCTCAATCTGCATCTGTATTTTGTGAGCAGACCCAGGGCATCTGAGAACACCTACTAATGCTTTAGAAAACCTCATTCTCGTCTCCTCCTTCGGAATGAAATTGATAGACACAGCATCCTGTTGAAACTCTCGCACCGGATTGTTGGCCACCATCAGAAAAAGACCTGTTATCTCTGCTACCACCAAAATTATTCCACGCACCACGTCCCCCAAACACTTGCCTACGCACCTCTATCCCCTCGAGAGACTTCGACTTCCCCACTTCTTTCTTCCCCAAATCCATCGGTTTTCTCTCAAACCTCGGCACATTGGCATGGATTTTCCTCCCCTCGATAGTCACATTGTCAAGCTTCACCGCTAACAGACGCGCATCTTGAACCTCCACAAACCTTGCAAAGCCAAACCTCTTACCTACCTTGTTCCTTCTAGGAGAAACGACAACCTCCACGACCTCACCTATACATCCGAACAAGCCACAAAGATCCTGCGCTTTGCAACCGTCGGGAAACTCTGACACAAAAATCGAACACAGCTTTTCCCCTTCTTGAATCTTCCGCGCCCTAAAGATGTCCTGTCGCACGCTCGCGAAAAATGAACAGAGTCGCCACCAATATATTTATCCCATAAGGGAAAGGAATATCAGACAACCTAACAAAGGAAGGAACAGGGTCTTGCGACCAGAGAATCAAGGTACGGGAGTCGGTTACGCGAGGGGAAGGTATTAGCACCCCTCACGCCCATCGTACTCGATGGTATCCACCTATGTTTGTTTCTATCTAAAGGGTGTATACTATGTCTATGTCTAAATGCGAAATGAATGCGAAATGTAGGGAAAATAAAGAATTGTACTCGCACGGGCCCTACCCCGCTGCCTACGTATCCTTTTCAGGAATCAGAGTTACCGTAGCTCGGCTAAAGATTTTCTGTTTGTTTTTGTGTTTTTTAGTTGGGCGGAGTCAACGCTCGCGCTCTTGCATAAGGGGACAGCCTAGGATGCAATGGAGCGGAGATAACGGTGCCCTTAGGTGCCAACGAGGCAAAAGAAAAAGAAATGATTGGTTTGTGTCTTTTAGGGTAGATGAGTGATGAACAGTTCCCAATACCGGGCCACTCACCACTTTCTCTACTTTGCTTTAGTCTGAACCATTGTTAGGTGTTTTAAAGTGTTTTTGTTATTGTGTGTTTTTTAGGGGAGTTTACTTTGCGATTCGAATCACATAAAATGTATAATGATCGAGAAGCAGATTAGGGAATGAATCCCACTCACTTCCATCCCATTACGTAATGTTTGAGAAACAGATTAGAGAATGAATCTCACTCATTTCTCTTCCATTAATTAATGTTTGAGAAACAGATTAGGGAATGAATCCCACTCGTTTCTCTCCCATTAAGTAGTGACCGAGAAACAGATTAGGGAATGGATCCCACTCGCTTCTATGTCACTAAGTGATTGAGAAATAGATTAGGGAATGAATCCCACTCATTTCTCTATCACTTGCTTAATGTGATTCGCATCTTCCTTTTATTAATGTTTTAAAGAGTTGAAAAAGAAAAAGAATGCAAAAGGGAACTAGATCTAACATTCTAATCTACGTTATTCCAATCCACAAATGGCCCTAAGGTCGAGGATAACTATCCTATCTCAATTCCTCTTAACAGAGAAGGAAGAGTCCAAGGGAACATGGCAAGCAATAGATAAGCAACATCAAAATCAAAGTAAGAAATGAGAGGCTAAGCATGGAAATAAGAGAAAGAAGCTCCAAGTCAGTAGCAAAACATGGGATTGAACGTCCCAAATCAAATACAAAAGTACCACGGTACCCTACAAAAATATCCACAAGAAGTCGTCAAAGCATCGCATGCATCGTTACTTACCAATTAGCGGACAAACCTCAATTAATCAAAGCAAAAACAAGTGAACACATGAGCTAGGCTTGAAGTCAGTAGCAAACTCCTTCATTTAGTTCTAATACCCTATGTTAATCTATATTAGTCAATTAGCATGAAACAATACAAAACTCTAACCAAAACTAGACAACACTAGGTTAATACTAGCTAAACGGTTTCAAACCGTGAATGAAGTTAGAAACATGCAATCAAATGGTACAAGTCAGTAGCAAATAGCCTATACTAGATGCCTAAACAATCACAAAGTCGTGCCAAGAAGTTCCGCACAAAATTACGGGTCATTTGTACAAGTTACGGTGCAATCGTCGACCAAAAACAAGTTATTTACATGTGATAAAGAAAAATCGAGCAAAATAGGAAAACATGATCTAAAATTTTCAATTCTAGGTTTTAGGACCTCTAAACATCCCTAATTATATGTACAAAAGGGAACCAACATTGTTGCATGAATGCATTTCCATTTGAGAGCACAAACGTCACAATTGTCTATTAGAAACGCATGTTAATCGAGTCAAACAACACTAACCAAATGCCAATCAAAACAAAGAATTAGGGGTTCATTTTTTTATATACAATATCATGGACTAGTCTACAGCAACCATACAAAAATTGGTGGTTAAATTCTGTTCCTAAAGTGTTAAACGAAATTAATTTGCGAAATCTATCAAAACCGAAAGAAACATGAACATACCAAAGTAAATGATTTATTGAAGATGGCAAAACAATTACTAAAAATATACAAAAAATATCACAATTATGTACACACATAAAACTATCTAAAACATATTTTTACTTATTTTTTATTTCAATTAAAACTAGTTTATGAATTAAAAGTTAGTAGTGAAACCAAAATTGAAATAAAAGAAAATTAGAGCAAGCAGGGGTGTATTAGCAAAAGGATTGAACTGAATTTTGGTTATCAGTGCATAGGCCCAGATTCAGGGGGGTGCAAATCCTAAAAGAGGCGCCTAAGGCCCAGCAGGGTCATTTTTGTCCAAGCTAGTGTCACATTATTTCATTTTTTGTTTATGATGCAGCATGTTATTTATCAATGTGACATAGCAACTTGATATCAATTGGTGCAAGGGAATTTAAGTGACTAAGGACAAAAATCCATACCTCAGCCAATCGGTACCTCACACGTCATTAACTAATCAAACAGTAAAAATGCAAAATGGCCAAAAGTTTGGAATAATGACCACAGCATGGCTTCCACGTGGGCGCCTGAGTCAACATAAGAGGAGAAAGATGCGGCGGCCGGAGATGACCTCCGATCATCTTCTCCGGCGAGACCCTTGGCCGTCTCACACGAGATTTTCCAGAAACGCGCGGGACCGGTACCAATCGACTCGGATTCTTGCGCTGAGTCCAGATCCATCATTATTTTTCTCTAATTCTTTCTCTAACAGCATAACTGAACGCGTTTATAGAATCCTAATCTACCAAAACCTCATGAAAGCGAAAGATCTTCACACTGTCACCTTCCCTATGTTGTATGGAATTCAAATACGTGATTTAAACGAGCAAACACGCACCATAACGAGCAAACCAAATTCAACCACAAAATCAAAGTTTCACACAGAATTTCATCAAGCTTACTAATACATGCCTTATCAACCTATCTACACATGCTGAGGAGTTTAGAACACTCACTTGTCTGAATCTTGAATCTCAGAGAAGAAGAGAAGCTCAGTTCGGTTTGAATGCTTGCTCAAAGATCTTGACGTTTACGCCGAACCGGATTCCATGGATGATGATAGCGATGATGATGCTGAAATGTTCTTGATTCCACGCTAAAGAGAGAACTCTACACTTCCTCTTGTTGTACGGATCCAGAAGATACCGGTGACAGGCTTAGATCCCCGACTCCAAATCTTGAGAAATAAGCTCAAGATGTCTGCAGCTTCGGTGGCGTGAGGATGTGCTTCAAGAAATTGATGACGAAGCCATGACGATGATGATACTGATATTGCACCGACGATGGAGAGAAGGATGTTGTTGGAGGCTCACGACGGTTGGAGGTTTATGGTGGTTGAAAGCTATGGTGAGGGTGCTTGTTGAAGGTGGGAGAGTTTTGTGGTGGTGTGTGGCGGTGGAAGAAGTTAGTTACAGATTTTGTAACAAACTTGTTGAAGGTGGAGAGAAGAGTGATGAGAGAGAACCGAGAGAATCTTTTTGAGAAAGTGAAGAAAGGAGAAAATGAAGTGTGTGTGTCAATTTGTGAAGAGGTTTTTATTTATATAGTGAGTGTACTTAGTAGGTTGTGGTGAGGATGAGTGTAGTGTAACTTTTCTCCCCCAAACTTAGGAAACAAGTATAGTGCATATGAGGGAAAAGTTTGCATGTCTTTTATATGTGCATGGGTTGCATGGCTATTTACGGAAAGGTAGTGAGCTGGTGCATGCTGCGAGTGTATGGCATAAATCTCGAGCCAATATTCTTTCCAAGATACCATCTTTGCTTGTGTATATCTCTCACCATGGTTCACCGACTGATTCACTCTTGGGGTCGCTGTAAAGAGGACATGTAATGGTGTAGTAATGGTGTTGGAAGTGTCTTGAGATGAGCCATGTACATCACTTAAAACTGGGCCTGAAGATTGAATACACAACTGCCTGAGAGCTGCGCGCGGTGACCTGGCTTGGCTTCACATTTGTGGCAGATACGCAACTTGGCCAGGAGGTGACTTTGAGTCTTTGTAGTTTGCTCGTCACACGTTCAAAATCAATGATCTTGAGTCCATTAGATAGAGGGCATAGCAAAGGATGGTTTAGTATCAGGTTGGATTCACATAGAAGCTTATGGAGGGAGAAAATTGCACTTGAATCTGGCACACCGTGTGCTTGTGGAAATGCCCCACGCATGCAGCAAGTCAAGACTATGCCAGATGCATACCATTGGCTTTGTGAGACAGCGACTTTGGGCACTCATAATTGCTTCAATATCCACTCAAATGGCTCAATTCTGGTTTCAGTGGATGGAGAGGATGGCAAGGAAGAGATGCATACCAAGTTTGCATTCATAGCCTTTTTATAGAGCTCTAAAATCAACTTGAAACTTGGCATGCCACATGTTTGATGAAATGTCAGGTCATGACCCAGTCCGTGACCTGAATTGTGACTTGGCTCAAATGACTTTTCAGCAACTTCGAACCACTTTATCTCTTCATACAAGCTTCAAATGAAAAAGTGTCCAACTACAAAGTTGTTCTCCTCCATGAGAGGAACAACTTTGATGTTGGACATTTCTCCAAAAAATGTCATTTGCCACGTGTAATTCAGTGCTGAAGTGGACTGTTCATCAAGCTTTTAAGAGCCAAAAATTTTCTAAGTACAAAAATTTCCATTTTTAGCCATATTTCCAAAAGTGGAAACTTTGACCAATTCTTCCTGATTTTATTATTCCTTTGACTTTTCTTGATTGACTTTCACAGACAGTCAATATTTGACAGTTGACCTTGACTTTGACCAAAAAGTCAACTTTCCTGTTTTTCCTGGTTATTGATGAAGTTCTTGATTAAAGCTTTTCCAGTCAAATTCAGTCAAATAAACACCTCCACATAGTCAATATGAAAGCTTCTCCCTCATAAAATCCCTTCCTGATTAAATGTTGACCAGAAAGTCAACTGGTCGACTTCGGTCAAAGAAACCCTGATTTAAGGAACCAGATGATTTGCAAGATTGTACCCTCTAATCAATGCCCTGTTTTGAAGCAAAGAGACACCCCAATCCAGGAGGACTTCAATGAACATAGAGCCACATGATTATGCCTCAGTTTCCTTTATTTTCTGATCAGGCTCCCTTGTAATAGGGCTTTTTCTTGCTAGCCTTTGAATAGTACCAATGGTATGAATGCATGGATGCGAGTTATGACCTAAGTGATGTATGTACATGAATGCAAGGCCTAAGCCAGTTAGAAGTCAAGGGGTAGGACAAATTTGGGGTATGACATGTCCCATTGAGGAACCCACCTCCTAAACCCCCGTTTATGAACAAGTTGCCACTCCCCACTGTTTGAAAATCGACCACCACTCATGGTGGCTACGACCGGAAACCCCACATCCAAAAATCCTGAAAACTCTCTCCCCCTCTCTCTACTTTCTCTCTCTTATTTTTTATTTGTCTTGTTTTTATTTTAGGATTTTAATAATTAAAAGAAAAATTATTAAAAAAAATATTATAAATGGCATGATATTTTAGGGAGTTTTTTTTTAGCATTTAATTGATTTTTGTGCTATTATTTTCCTTATTTTGAACTTTGATCAAGGTGATGCCATGTGTAACACCCCATTTTCTACCCGGTAATTATAATAAAATCAGATTGCGGAAAATTTTAAACATCAAACATGAGGCATTACATTTTCAACTTAAAACCACAAACAACCTGTATTTCATTTATCTTTGATACATAGCATTCGACATCTACAACTTTAAAATTATAATTCATACACAAGTTTGTTCAACTAGATCAAACTTCAACTTATAATTATTCATCAACTCTTATTCAACTAAAAATAACTTAAAACAACTGTAATTACTTCTTATTATTCAACTTGGATTTCAACAGCTATAATAATAACAATAGCAATAGAACAACAAATATAATCATAATCCCATCCCGAGTGCAACGTATCAGAGCAAGACACCAACTCGACTAACAGCAACTAAAGACTTCATAAAGTCACTTGAAACTTCCACCGCTATCTTGAGTACCTGCCCATTTCCCATGGTAGGGGAAACATCAGAAAAGGGGTGAGATATCAATAAATATAAACAAAAGTATGATAATTAATATATTAGACAGGAATCATACAATCATCACCACTTTCAAACAACGTTTATAATAATACTATAGCAACAACTAGTAACAACAGTTATAACAACCATCAGCCACAACAATTATCACAATAATTATATCAATTATTTCTCAACTCAAAACCAACACAACTTATATCAACAGCAACTTCACAATGACTCGAAATGCGACAAAAACTATGCACATGCATGTGGTACCATTTGGAGCAGAACTCCCAACTTAAACATATGCCAGGTTATCGAGGCATTTCAACAACTTGAACAGGGTGCCATCAATGCCAACTTAAACAATGCCAATCAAGGCCAAATTAAACAATGCCAATCAAGGCCAAATTAAACAATGCAATGTATGCGATATTATGAATGACATACAATCAACAATATCAACAACAACAACCAAAACAACAACAACGAAAAAAACAACTTAAACATGCATCAATTGCATCAACTTAATCCAACGTTGGTCGTTCGACCTACAACTTAATCATGCCCACGAATCGGGACATTTCAACTTATCCAACTGTACCTGCAAAACAACTTATTCAACATCGTTCAGACAAAAAAAACTAATCAAAGGCACCTATTATTACACATGAACTATCACGATGAATCTCGATCGATTCCGAACAACTAATTCCTATGCTAAACTTGCTAAATCGGCAAATTAGGTTCTTTCATCACTCCTTGATGTTACTGTCAATTATAAAACTCTTACTGCTATTCATTATTATATTCATATTATACTGCTATTTCCACCAACTATTATCTAGCTTCTACTAACTCACTGCGCAAACATATTCAATCACTCTGCATTCAAAATTATGCTGCCAGTAGGATCCAACTCTGTTACTACATATACTAGTATTTGTTAAAATCTGATATTAGCCACTTATTCACTCTATATCATTTTATATTCTACAATTTAACCGATGCCATTATAATATTAATGTCATAATGCTATATTCCTAAGTTCATTTGTATTACTCAAATTCTCTTACTTTATTCATTAAGCAAGTGACACTACCAATTAGAGAAATTACACACATGAAGAAAAGAAAGGGGAAGGTGGGACGCCCACCCCCAGGCTATGGGGTGTCCACCCCCTAGTGTGTACATATATATATATTTTCTTTTTTAAATATGGATACTTGTGCCAAGAACCAGGATACACTAATCAAGGCCAATGCACACACACAAGTAGCTTAACAAGGCCAGAGGCGCCCGCCTCCTCTCCCTAGGGCCTGAGACGCCCGCCCCCTTGTTCTAAGGGCCAAGGAGGCGCCCGCCCCCTATCCAAGGGGTGTCCACCTTCCATTGGTGGCCCCCGTCCCCGCTGTTCCTCTTCTCTATTATTTCTCTTCTCTTGTGTTTTCTGCGATCTAAACATATATACATACAATTCCAGTTTTCTCAGTCCCATCATATTTTCCAGCAGCAATAAAAATAGACAACGCTAACACAATTAATATTGGAGATGAGCATTTGATTCACAGTATAACAAAATACAACAGCAACAACACAATAACAATTTTATCAATCACCTCATCAACACAAACATAGCAGAAAATTGTATGAATCCCAAACCCCACATACCAATTATCATATTCCCGGTTATAAGATTCGAACCCCACCCTTACCTTGGATTGGAGATCGCCTCTAATATCCGATCGAATGCAAGCCTTTGCATATTCCGCGAAATCCACGATCAACTCCTCTTCTTCCAAAACCTCGTTCCTCTTTGTCGGCAACTTCGTTTCACGGTCTATTCTCCCAAAAGCCAAAACCTTATTTTCACTTTGATGAAAACCTCCTTTTTCTGTAACTTCTACGTGCCTCTTCCTTTACACAAAACCTAATAGTTTCTTACATTCCAATTAATAATATAACTACATATTGTCTTATTGGGCCATTTATACACACCCCCACGTTGGTATTCACCACCCAACAAATTTATCCCATTCACTTAAATAAAATAATCCAATAAATAAATAATATTATTCTTAATATTATTCCTCTGACTTAACCGACTAAAATCCGTCTCTAACTTAATAATCCAAATGCGCCTCTTAAATTAATACCGATGAATCCAACTACTCCGATAAATTCTCAAAACTTCTTCTAAATCCAATATTTAAATCCTTTAATAATTTAACTAACCAATTTAATTAAATTCGGGGCGTTACACCATGTCTTTAATAATTCATTGAGAATTTTCTAAATTTTTCTTGATGATACTTGGTGTCTTGATTGGTGGACTTCATGATTTGTCTAATCTTGATAATTTTTACTTGATGAATTATGTCATGAAAATTGCCAATGTTTGACTTGCTCCATGATCCTTTCTTTGCTTAATTCTTCAAGATTTTTCTGGATGCTTCCTTTGAATGTCTTGATGAATGATGATAAATGCTCTATTCTTGCCATGATGCTTGTTTGATCTTGATGACTGAATTTTGGCATGACAAATTTTTGAAGTGAGAATGATACTTGATCATTACTTGGTTTTGTTCTTGATTATCTTGATAATTGTAATTTGATCTTGTTAATCAACTTTGATCTTTGCTTCATGAATTTCTTGATTTTGCTTGGTGATATTCATGATGATTTGCTTGTGTGATAACATGTTCCCTTAGGATTTTTTTATTTAATTTTAATCCTTGTTTAAAATTGAATTAATATAGACCTTAGGATTTGATCCAAGCATGACAAAAATTAGGGTTGAATTCCTTTGATCCCAACCTTAAGTCCATGATGTATGATAACATTAGGGTAGAATTTTCCTATTGTTTCTCTTTTTTTGCACAACATCCTCTTTTTTCTTTAAAAGACAAAAACTTATTTTCTTAATCAAATACAAAAATACGTAATAAATATGATGCGTATAAATATGTCACGAGCCTTAAGCACATGAGAAAAGATGAGCGGGAGTTATTCCTTACCTCTTCTTAGGGTATTTTGTACATGAGACGCTTGGCCCATTCTACGAAATACTCGCTCTCATGTCATAGACTTTAGTATTATACATATCCCAAAAACTTTTGAAGCTAAAGGAGAATATACTCAAATAATCCCAGCCTTGGAGGATTATTTGATGTATCTCCTAACAAAACACTTCAACAAATTCAAATCCTTTTGCCTCGTGGCTTTTCTCTTTAACCTTTTCATAAAGGGCATGTTATTTCCCTTCTACCGCATCAAAGATCGTGCCTAATGGTAGAGTGTGAACGTTAACATTGTCCATAAAAAACACAACGAACAAACCTTTTTAAGACGGGCTACGGAGCTCTGACTTCTTCATTGCACTATGAGGATATGTAGGCACAGGGTTCAATAAATCCTGGCGAGTTCAATAATAAAAACCTTTTCTTTTTCCTAATCAAATCATTCATTCATTCCCTTAATGAGTAAGTCTTTAGATATACACACCCTTTGATTAGAACAACCAGAGTGGATCTCGTTGAGTACAACGGACGTGGGGGGTTCTAATACCTTCCCCTTGCGTAATTAACTCCTGAACCCAAATTTGGTCGCGAAATCTTGTTCTTTCCCTTCTAAGATTTTCTCGATGTTTTCCTTTCCCCTAAAAGAAAAACATTAAAAAATTTATTGGAAGTTGTGTCAAATAACTTAGGAGCTCTAGAAATGAATAAAGGGGAAATTTTGTCTAATTTAATCGATTAGTATAATCGGTTAGAAATTATCAAACATACACCACAAGACATTTCTACAACGGTTAAACAATTTGCACGGATCTATATCACAACCTACCATTTTGAGATCATAGCGGGCACATGCAATCAATCAAATCGATTAAATAATAAATTCGGCCCTGTAACGGGGAAAATTTGAGATCAAAGCCATTGGTTGACTTGACTCGTTATTTTAGTGAAAATCGCCACCGCGCTTTATTGTTTCCAAAGGAAATGGGAAAAGAGCGAAATAAACCCAAAGAAAAGTTTTTGAAACAAAAACAATAAAAAGAGATCTTAGGTATGGGTGTTAGTTATACAAGGGGAAGGTTTTAAGCACCCCTCATATCTGTGGTACTCCACAGGAACCTTTTTGAAAATATGTGTTTTGTAAAAGATATTGTGTGTGAAAAGAAAAGGTTTTGTTTGATTTTTAAAATAAGCTCAGCAAGACATTACATCTTGTGCTTATATACCTCCTCGGTGCAACGGAGAAGTCAGAGATAATGTAGTTCCACTTAAAAGGGAAAAGGTTTTTTTGAAAGGAATAAACACTTTATCGTCGTCGGAGAGACTACTCAGCCATTAATCTTGAACATGAGAATAGATGGATTATTTGCATCACAAAAGAAAGAAGGGCTTTAACATGGATAAAATCAACAAGTATGCCACTAGCTCTCTCAAGTAGAAAAGATTCCATCATATCAATCAATATGAAAATCGTGGGGTATCGCAACTCACTAAAACGATTAATCGTGTATAAACTTTTGAAGAAAAGCCACTAAGGGCAAAAGATATTTTTTAAGAAATATTTTTGAAAGAGTTTGCAAACATAAGAAAATTTTGGAAAAAGGGAGAAGATATTGAAAATCTAAGAAGGGGAGGAGATAAAGGGACTATCCTAGAGCGTAAAATAAAAGTTTAAGGAAAGAACGATCTAACCAAAATAAGAAGCCAACACTTGACATTAAGAGTCAAGGTAGATTTCCCATCCTTCGGACTACCAACACTAAACCAACACATTACCACTTGGGGATCTAGATGAACTTGATTATCTTTAGTACCACTTGCACCAAGCCTTTGGAATACATTATAAAATTCTGACGAAAATTGGGCAGAGTAACGACTGTATACAGATGAATTCCTTATCACAATACCTTGGAATTAACCATCAAGGACTTTCGAGGAAATACCTGCACACAAAAACAGACAACAACCTAATACCAGACAAAACAACAATAGAATAACAAGGTCTAGAGGTGCTAAGTCCAAAAAGTTCAGGTCTCCAAAATGCTCAGGATAGTAACCAATAGTCCATAGAGCCTGATAACACGAAAATGTATCACATATTTGGCTTGATTTACATATATTATTTCCCTATTTTATCTTAATTATGTTGCTTTATGTTGGTATTATGCTGGTATTTCCATTGTTTTAGGTTTTATGTTCGTTTTGAGGACTACTTGTGAAAAGAAAAAGAAATGGAGCTAAAATGACTACTAATTGTGCCTAAAAGATGAAAAATGGGTGCTGAAGTGAAAAGGAGGTGCAAAGAAGACCCAATTGTGCAAAGATGCAAGCCCAAACCACAAAGAATGAAAAAATGAAAATAATATATATATATATATATATATATATAATATATAATATATATATATATTATATATAATATATATATATTATATATAATATATATATTATATATAATATATATATATTATATATAATATATATATTATATATAATATATATAGGAGGTGGGCCCATGTTTATATATATATATATAGATATAACTAAATATATATATATAAACAAAATGTGACGTGGTCACATTTGTTACCTGTGTGACGTTTAGTCACATTGTTAATGATGGATAAATGGAGACGTCCGTCTCCTACAAAATAGGGGGCCACGTCTCCTTTTTGGGACGCACGTCTCCTTCAACTAGGTCCACTTGAGACGCACGTCTCAAGTCTGTTTTGAAATTGGAGAATTACACGCCGCAACGTACTTCTGCAGAGTCAATTAATGTGCTACATTTTAGGAGAAAAAAGGGGACCAACTAGAACGAGCAGTTACCACAAAGAGGACTATATAAAGAACCAGATATTCACGTAAAAGTGGTTGGACCATGCTTAGTCCCAGCCACCATTTTTAGTTCAGTATTATTTCCCTTTCATTCCAGCATTTTTAATTCCAGCTTTTATTTCTACTTTCGTTCATATTTTCTCACAATAATTTCTACACCGGAAATTATTGTGAACCTTTAACGGATCTAACCTTACGTTAGATTCAGTTTTTATTTCCTTGTTTAATTTACACCGAATAATTTCTGAAGAACAATCCAACCAACCTGTGGTGGAAGTTCAAGTACTACAAGATTCAAGTTTTATTTCAGATTTATATTATTCAGGTTTATTATTTACCGCCTTTATTTATATTTATTGCATGATATATTATATGCCAATTAATATGCCTAATATTATGAACCAAATTTATTTATGCATGTTTAACCATATTAATATGTCTGGCTAATTTATTTAGATGTCGGTATGTAAAGTAAGTTAACCGTGGGGTCCGAAATAAATTGGCTTAATTATGTTTTATTAAATATCACTTGTTTTTGGTTTGTATGTCTAATTTACTTAGTAAGTCTTAAAACCAATAGAGCGAAAGTTTGAGGGCTTAAGACGGTCAAAGGTTAAAATCAATAGAGCGAAAGTTTGAGATCTTTAACTGGATAGTAGACATAGGACATTGGTTTTAAGGATGGCGAAAGCGTATTAGAACTAATTAGAACTTATTTACTTTCAAAAAGTGTTTTTATACCCGCGCGGGATGGCGAAAGCGTACGTTAGGGATATTAGCATGTTCCGAGTCAACAGAGCGAGAGTTTGAGATTAGGGGATTTAAGTAGATAACGACTTCATAAAACAAGCATTTTATTAACTATGTTGTTTTCAAAAAGCGTTTCTAAATCTGGTGGGATGGCGAAAGCGTACATTAAGAGTTAGGACCGTAGTCTGAATCAATAGAGCGAGAGTTTGAGAGGAGGACTTTTAAATAACATAGTTAGTAAAGATCTTTGATTTAATTAGAATCTGGCCAATGGAACTTCGGATCACCTAAGTTAGATGAAATACATACTGATATCCGCTTGTTATTATATTTTACCTAGATTTAAGATTTTAGTTTCCCCATTTATAAAAAACCCAAATATCATTAGCCTTAGCTTTACATAGTAACTTTAGATAACGGTAGGTCGATTTATAGTCCCTGTGGATTCGATATCTTTTAAAACTACACGACACGACTGTGCACTTGCAGTTATCCCGATTAATAGACACGCAAAGTCGCGATCAAGTTTTTGGCGCCGTTGTCGGGGACTATTCAAGTCGATATCGTAACTCGCTGTTACACCGTAGAGACTAAGGAATTATTTTTTTTTTTCTTTTCATTTACTACTATGTATAACCCAAACTTTTTCTACAATTCCCAACAACAGTATTTCAAGGGATACCAAGAATCCCGTAAATCCGACCTCGAAATACTGTTGGAAAATTTCAATGCGTCACAAATTCATTCTCACCCAAATTACCTCTGCAACTCCCAATCTCAACATTTCGAGGAAGCACAAGAAACCTATAATCCAAACTTCGAAACATTAATTGGGGATTATAGTTCGACACTAGCTTATCCTCAACCGAATTCCCTTTACAATCACCAATCCCAACATTTTGAGGAACCACAAAAATTTTATAATTCCAACCAAACTTATCCTCAACCGAATTTCCTCTACGATCACCACGCCCAATATTTCGAGGAACCGCAAGAATCCTATAATTCTAACCCCGAAGCATTAATAGAGGATTTCAATGCAACTCCAACTTATCATCAACCAAATTTCCTCTACGATCACCACGCCCAACATTTTGAGGAGTCGCAAGATTATCATAAATCCAACCTCGAAATCTTAATGGAGGAATTCATTGAAGAACAAACTCTCTCTAGGCTAGAATCTATGATGACGAAGCACTTTGAGGAAACGAAAAATGCAATGCTAGCTCCCTTTGAAGAACCTCAAGAATCCCATAATTTTAATTTCGAAACATCAATGGAGGATCCCGACGAGACGCTGACTCACTCTAGATTAGAAGCCATGATGGAGCACTTTGTAGAGACACAAACCGTCCAAAACCAAGAGTTTATCAAACAAAGTCTTCAGAACAATGAAACCTTTAGGCAACTGACCACTATGGTTGAGTCCCTCGCGACCCACAACATGGCATTAGAGACTCAAATCTCCCAACTTGAACAAAACCTTCTAGGACCCTTCCTTGAGGAGCATTTGGATGTTGAAACAACCATTAGTGAAAAACAAATTGAAATTCCTGAAGAGAGTGATTATGAGATTGAGGAGAGTGATAATGTGGTTGAAGAGATTTCTAGTGAGAAAAGAGTGGAGATTGAGAAAAATCCACCAACACCATCTGAAAGGGAGGTTGTAGAAGAGGTAGAGAGGGAAACACCTATTGTTATTCCTTTTCCCTATACCCCACCGAATGCTTTCCCGCAAAGTTTTGTGGAAGCTAAGATAGACTCCAAATCCATAATGTATGTGAAGATATTGGAAAATATCCACACTAATGCACCCTTATTTGAAGTCTTGCATAAAAAGAGAAATTTAGAAGACCATGAAACTAGGGATATCATTTCTGTTAAGAGGGTAGGATTAACATTTGAGGTGGTGGACGAAATCACTAAATCCAAATTTGAAAAGCTGATAACTAGGATTGATCCAGAACCACCACCACGAGTTCAGAAGAATGAACCACCCCACAGAAGAAAGAAAAGAAAAGGCGAGGGATATGTGAGATGGCTTGATAAGTGGCCATGGAAAACGAGGTTTGCTAAAAGTTCAACTGAGGAGTCATTCTCGAGAGAACCACCTTGAGTGCTTGCACTCTTAAACCGTCGAGCTATCGACGTTAAACAAAGCGCTGCGTGGGAGGCAACCCACGAGTTTTTAGTTTAATGTTTTCCTTTTATCGTTTGAACTTGCAGATAATAAAGGTATGGATCGCTTGTCACGTCTCGGCCATATCTAGGCGAAAAATCTATAGACAATCATCTCAAAGATGAATGGGGTCTCCACGCACATTCCTACGAGTGTTGCTGCTGGTGGTGACACCGTTGATGAGCATGATAGGAGAAGATATTTCCTCCGGACGCGGAGCAGATTTGGTTGTGATAGCCCGCCGGTAGCATCCATATAGGTTCCGTCTTTTCTTCTCCACCTTGGATCGAAACATTGAGGACAATGTTTGGTTTAAGTGTGGGGGAGAAGCTTTACCGCTTTCATTTGTTGCTTTATTGTTTTCTAATTATGTTGTCAAGTCTTTATATATGATTTTCTATTGTTATCAAATTTCCCCAAAAATTTGAAAATTTTAACCTCCAACAATAATTTGAATTTTGACGCATGGCATACACACTCTGAAAGTATAGAGGTTGTCACACTTTAGGCATTGTTAGAAAGACTTGGAGATGTTTCAACAACATCGATACCATCCTGACACCCAAAACCCCCTCATTATGTGATATCAATTTGGATGCCCATTATGTCGAGACCTTAGGCTCAAGTTTTCAAAGTAGCTCTTAAGTAGTTTATATTAGCAGTCGGCACCATCTTAAGCACAAACTACGTAGGGAGTCGATGAATATAAATGAATGATCCTGTTTTTAATAAATAAATGATTTGATTGAAAAATAACCCTCTAAGTTAGGTGACCCTCACCCGGTCATTTAGCCCAACGGTTGTTACGCATATAAAGATTTAATAATTAGCACCCACTGTTGGTTGGCCTAGAGGTCACTGGTACTAGGCTTGGTAGGGTGGATTACGGTCCGATCCCCCGCAACCGCAGTTGGGAAAGATGGGGCTTCGCCATTTAAAAAAACCAGAACCCCGTGCTAAAGAAAAGAAAAGGATCATAGTCGCTAACCGATTTCCCTACTATGTGCGTGTACGGATAACGGGCTTAATGTGATTGCGCTTGAATGAAAAGAGTGAAAAGAAAACGAGAGATATAGGTTGAGTTATAATGGCATAATTCGAATTGGTCTATATAAGGAGGGAGTTTTTGAACATTGTGTCGTTACGGTATCCTTGGTGTTGATATCTATTTCCTATCGATGTAACATTTGCCTAACATAAATATAATTAGGAGTCGTGTCATGCCCTTGTTTCGAATCCTGTTTAATCATTTTCTTTTACCGTGTGGTTGATTGCTCGAGGACAAGCAATGGTTTAAGTGTGGGGGTATTTGATAACACGAAAATGTATCACATATTTGGCTTGATTTACATATATTATTTCCCTATTTTATCTTAATTATGTTGCTTTATGTTGGTATTATGCTGGTATTTCCATTGTTTTAGGTTTTATGTTCGTTTTGAGGACTACTTGTGAAAAGAAAAAGAAATGGAGCTAAAATGACTACTAATTGTGCCTAAAAGATGAAAAATGGGTGCTGAAGTGAAAAGGAGGTGCAAAGAAGACCCAATTGTGCAAAGATGCAAGCCCAAACCACAAAGAATGAAAAAATGAAAATAATATATATATATATATATATATATATATATATATATATATATATATATATATATATATATATATATATATAATATATAATATATATATATATATTATATATAATATATATATATTATATATAATATATATATTATATATAATATATATAGGAGGTGGGCCCATGTTTATATATATATATATATATAGATATAACTAAATATATATATATAAACAAAATGTGACGTGGTCACATTTGTTACCTGTGTGACGTTTAGTCACATTGTTAATGATGGATAAATGGAGACGTCCGTCTCCTACAAAATAGGGGGCCACGTCTCCTTTTTGGGACGCACGTCTCCTTCAACTAGGTCCACTTGAGACGCACGTCTCAAGTCTGTTTTGAAATTGGAGAATTACACGCCGCAACGTACTTCTGCAGAGTCAATTAATGTGCTACATTTTAGGAGAAAAAAGGGGACCAACTAGAACGAGCAGTTACCACAAAGAGGACTATATAAAGAACCAGATATTCACGTAAAAGTGGTTGGACCATGCTTAGTCCCAGCCACCATTTTTAGTTCAGTATTATTTCCCTTTCATTCCAGCATTTTTAATTCCAGCTTTTATTTCTACTTTCGTTCATATTTTCTCACAATAATTTCTACACCGGAAATTATTGTGAACCTTTAACGGATCTAACCTTACGTTAGATTCAGTTTTTATTTCCTTGTTTAATTTACACCGAATAATTTCTGAAGAACAATCCAACCAACCTGTGGTGGAAGTTCAAGTACTACAAGATTCAAGTTTTATTTCAGATTTATATTATTCAGGTTTATTATTTACCGCCTTTATTTATATTTATTGCATGATATATTATATGCCAATTAATATGCCTAATATTATGAACCAAATTTATTTATGCATGTTTAACCATATTAATATGTCTGGCTAATTTATTTAGATGTCGGTATGTAAAGTAAGTTAACCGTGGGGTCCGAAATAAATTGGCTTAATTATGTTTTATTAAATATCACTTGTTTTTGGTTTGTATGTCTAATTTACTTAGTAAGTCTTAAAACCAATAGAGCGAAAGTTTGAGGGCTTAAGACGGTCAAAGGTTAAAATCAATAGAGCGAAAGTTTGAGATCTTTAACTGGATAGTAGACATAGGACATTGGTTTTAAGGATGGCGAAAG
The DNA here is from genome assembly GCF_029867415.1 of Vicia villosa. NCBI lineage: Eukaryota > Viridiplantae > Streptophyta > Magnoliopsida > Fabales > Fabaceae > Vicia > Vicia villosa. The sequence continues at coordinate 15,999,605 of NC_081183.1, read as the reverse complement.
CGTATTAGAACTAATTAGAACTTATTTACTTTCAAAAAGTGTTTTTATACCCGCGCGGGATGGCGAAAGCGTACGTTAGGGATATTAGCATGTTCCGAGTCAACAGAGCGAGAGTTTGAGATTAGGGGATTTAAGTAGATAACGACTTCATAAAACAAGCATTTTATTAACTATGTTGTTTTCAAAAAGCGTTTCTAAATCTGGTGGGATGGCGAAAGCGTACATTAAGAGTTAGGACCGTAGTCTGAATCAATAGAGCGAGAGTTTGAGAGGAGGACTTTTAAATAACATAGTTAGTAAAGATCTTTGATTTAATTAGAATCTGGCCAATGGAACTTCGGATCACCTAAGTTAGATGAAATACATACTGATATCCGCTTGTTATTATATTTTACCTAGATTTAAGATTTTAGTTTCCCCATTTATAAAAAACCCAAATATCATTAGCCTTAGCTTTACATAGTAACTTTAGATAACGGTAGGTCGATTTATAGTCCCTGTGGATTCGATATCTTTTAAAACTACACGACACGACTGTGCACTTGCAGTTATCCCGGCTAATAGACACGCAAAGTCGCGATCAGAGCCTTAAGTGTTTTTTTATCGTTTTAAGTTTCTTATTAATGTTTTAGCAAAAAAATAGAGTATGGTCCAAATGGACAAAAGAAAAATAGTAGAAACATAAACAATACGTCTAAATGGACAAAGGGAAAATAGCAGAAACATAAACAATACGTCCAAATGGACAAAGGGAAAATAGCATAAACATAAACATGATGAATGATAAAGGCGAAAATAAAAAAAGCATAAAGCGAAAATATAAAGAACAATATAATAAAGTGCAGAAATTAAAGTCAATCTTTAGTTGTTAGCAAGATGACCATCTTGAAACTTGTCAAGTATATCATTGAAATGTTAACAATGAAGATCGATGGTGAGTGAATGATGATCTCGGGTTTAAATTCAATGAAAATTCATCAGAAGCTTGATAAAATGATAGCGACTACACGATAAACTTCCATAAGTCTTAAGCCAACCGCATACAATCTCTGCCATATTGGATTTTTTTATTCAGGACACAAAATGTTGCACTATGTTAAGCAGATCGCCAAGTGACTTATGTAGAAGTCACCCTACAACGAGGCCGGTCAATAATTTTTATGCTAATGCATGCGAGGGAAACGATATATAGATCGTTCTCCGAAAGCAATACCGCACAAAAAGAAAATAGGTAGCTGTCTCATCTTCATCTAGAATCCAAAAGAATTCCAATAATGTTGAAGATTTTCATCGACCAAAATAAAAAGAAATCAAAGATAGAATCACATTCAAAATCTCCTTCCATCTTCAAGTTCAATCACTTAATATTGCGGATTCGAATTTTCATCCTATCAACGCCTTATTTCCATTGACATTGGAGAGGAATTATCAAAAGAAAGGAGTAGAAGAAGAGTTAGAACCAAAACAAGTTCAAAAAAGGCAAAAAAAACATCATTCTGTCAGCATGCAATTGATTGCTCTAATGGTGCAATGGATTGCACCTCTTCAATTTTTCAAAATCTGCGCACAAAAACAACCGTGCAATCGATTGCATAAAGTGAGCAATCGATTGCACTATGCAATTTTATTAAAAAAAAGAAATCAAAGGGAGAAAAACTTGTTTAAACATTATACCAAACACCTTGTGATCTTGGATCAACTTGTGCACGAAAATCCATCAAATAACAAGAAATTGACACCAATATACAACCAAAGGTGTAGAAAACATAATCAACAATAGATCACATCTTGAAGAATAAAATGGATCTAGAGATTTACCACTTTCTTGCTCAAAACTTCAAATCTATTTCAAGAACAAACAACAATACTTTGATCTTCCACAATCGATGATGAACAAATGAAAGAAGTGAGTGAATGGATGAAGGTTTAGTTCAAATATTAGTAAGATTCAATGTAAATCTTACTAACTTTATGAAAATGAACTTTGAGTGACGTGGTTTTTGGAGAGAGTTGGAGACAAAAAAGATTCAAGAGAAATTCTAGCAAGGTAAGTTTGGCTATCAAAACTTCTTAAATGAAGAGGTAGATGCCTCTATTTATAGGATTTAGGCTTGGGATTAGTGGTGGTTTGGAGTTAGGCATGGTAAATGAATTTGGAGCCAAAATAATGATCAAGTGGTGCACATGTCATCAAATTAGGGTACATGATAGGATTTGATCATTTTGAAGTAGGGAATTAAATATGAGATCTATAACATTCTTCCCACACATTCAAATGGTGACATCACCCTCAAAAGGCTGAAAATTACCTTCATTCTGCACATTTTGCATTGGTGCAATAGGTTGCTTCCTTGTGCAAATCAATTGCACTGCTTAAAAAAACACAAATCTGGCGCAAAAACAGTGGGTGCAATCAATTGCACTACTTGTGTAAATCGATTGTATAGAAGACAGAAGGCAAATCTTTTACAAAACAAGTGAGTGCAATCGATTACACTCTTATGCAAATCGATTGCTTGCTGAGAAACGCTAAAAAATGCCTTGTTTGGTAGATGCTTTGGATTAGTACCTATAAAACACAAAAAAAATAAAAGGACAAAGCAAAATCTTTTTATATTTAGGTTAGCATATCATATACAAGCTAAAACAAAGGTTCCTGATGATCCCCCTTACAGATGAAGTGAGCACAACACCAAAAATAGAACTCCAAAATGAAGCTCTTGATTAATGATTGAGGTGCAAATGATGTATGATCTTAGGGTAAAAAATTGGGGTATGACATGCCCATAAATCATTTCCTTTTTTGGTGATTCCAACTACTATATAAAGGGAGGTCTCCCTCACTTGAAATCACGCCACTTTCCAAAGTTTTCATATTTGTTTAAAATTTATCTCTCTAAGTTCTCTCCTTCTCTCTCTAGAAATTTTATTTCTTAATTTTTGGTTGTCTTAGTGCTTTTGAGTGAAATTTTATTTGTGAGGAGAATTTTTTTATTAGTGGTTGTGCTGGTCTTTGATAATCTTAAAGGTACAATACCTTTAAGAAATTAAGTTTTGGTTTTTAAGATCAACTATAGATTTCTGTCGTTGGTTTATGAAGCTTATTCGGTGAAAAACTTTGGTCTTGGGTGAAAGTCGTCCATAGGTTAAGAACAAGTTTGTTCAAATTCAAAAGGTCAGATTGTATTAAGGTTCATGAGCATAACCGATAGAAGCTCACAAGTTTATAGTGAAAAATCTCAGGAAGAACTCTTGGGGGCAGGACTACGCAAACATTTAACCAAACCTAGATAACTCTCTGGTGCAATATTTCTATACATATCCTCTTTAATTTTCTGCAATATGCTTTATTTACTTTACTTCTACTATGCTTTACTTAATCGAAAAAAGGAACAATATCCACACTTTTCTAAAACCACATTTCACTCCCTCCCTCTTATGCTTAAGGTCACTTGTTCAACAAGTGGCATCAGAGCCTAACTCCTGTTAAGGACTAATTGTCTCAGGAGGGAGGATGACTTCAAGATATTCACTAACCAAACTATCATCCTTTAGTGGAGAATGGTATAGGCTATGGAAATAGAAAATGAAATTCTTCATAGAAGGAATGGATCATGGTATTTGGAAAACTATGAAAGATGGACCATTTTTTCCTACACACAAAGTTGATAGTTTTGTAGTAAACAAACTCGAAAAGGATTGGTCCAAAGAGGATAAAGAGAATGTGAAAAACGATTTGAAAGCTAAGAAAATCATCACCACCACACTTGGTCTTGATGAATTCTTACGAGTTTCTTACTACGAAACTGCTAAAGAAATATGGGACATCCTACAAATCACCCATGAAGGTACTACTAAGGTGAAGAGGACAAGGTTGGGCGCATTAACCCACGAGTATGAACTTTTCATAATGAAAACTGAAGATAACATAAATCAAATGTGAACACGATTCACTAATATATTGAGTCATATGAGAACTCTGGGGAAAAAATTCTCAAATGAAGAATTAGTCATAAAAATTCTTAGATGCTTAACTCGCAATTGGAAACCCAAAGACAATATGATTTCTGAATCAAAGGATTTGGCGACTATGGACACACATACTCTATTTGGAAAATTACAGGAACATGAGATGGAGCTGAAGAGACTTGCTAATGATGAAGAAGTTAACAAAAAGAATAGAAAAAGTATTGCGCTTAAAGCTACTAACATCAAAGATATGGAATCGAAAGATAAAGATTGTCAGAGTGAGATTAATAAAATCGTGAAGTTTATGTTTCAAAAATTCAAAGAGTTCTTATGGCACGAAAAACAAACTTTAAGACTCCTGAAGCAAATTAAAGAAAGCTTATCCATTCCTACATGTCATCAATGCGGGGAGAAAGGGTATATAAGACAAAACGACCCTCAAAACTCGAGAAGAAACTGAAATCAAAGAAAGTTCAAGAAATCCAAAAAGAGGGCATACATATCCTGGGATAACGATGATATGGAATCTTCAGATAAAGAAGAAGAAAACCTTTATCTCACAGCAAAACATTAAGTTGATGAGGTAACTTCTCAATTCTCTTACAATGGTTTATTTAGAATATATAAATAACTATATAAAGAAATAACCAAACTTGAAAAAGTCATTTCAACATCAAACGATAGGATTTCTGTTCTAGAAGCTAAAAATAAATCTCTAGAAAAAGAATTAAGTAATCTTAGAAAAAAGAGAGAAAAGTTTATACAAGATCCTTTCACTTCAAAAACAGACACATCTAATGAGTGTGTGGACCTCCGATTTTTTAATCCGGGCCATACCTCTGATCTGTAGAGATACGTGAACTGACTCTTTTTTATCGCTTAATGCTTTCGCATTTTTTTGAAAATTCACAGAGTCTCCACCGACCTTTTATTTTATCCAATTAAGGAAAGGTTTATAAAAGACACAGAAAAAAGACCTTTAAGAAATTCTGGGTAAGGGGGTAGGTTATACAAAGGGAAGGTGTTAGCACCCTTTGTATCCATGGTTATCCATGGGCTCTTAAGTTTGCTTAGCTCACTTGTTTTCCGATCACTTTTCAATTGCTTTAGAATGCTCATATGTGGTTTCAAATACTTTTGTAAATTGAATTTTGTAATGATCCGTGTGTGGATGTATACAAAATGCTTGTTTATCTTTCGAAAGATGTTTTGAAAAGAACGTTAACTTTGTAATAATCCGTGTTTGGATGTATACAAAGTATTGTCTTTTTGGAAAGTTTTGTTTTGAAAAACAACAGTGTATGAGAATTTTGTTTGTTTTGATTTGAGCAAGCAAACTAGGAGGTCTACCCTGAGTTGTAAGGTCTTTATCCTATTTCCTTTAAAAATCTATCCTTTCACCGGATATAAACGCAAGGTTCGATTTTGTACTCAAAACAGTGGAATTTTGACTTTGATTTTGAAAAGAATGAGAAGGGATTACCTTAAAAGGTGCAAGTGTGATTGTGATTGGATTCAGATATTTTATCTTTGAAGTTAGTGATCTAACGGTTCAATTTTATCTTTGACATACACGCAGTTTATATTTGCGGGAAATTAAAATGCGGAAATGTAAAGTGCGGAAAGTAAATCTACGCTATTACATCGATTGTGCAGGAAATGTAAACTAGCCTATTTACATGAATTTGACATCCTATACATTTATCTAGGAATTTAAATTGCAAGAAAAATAAAAGGGCATGTTTTTGGATTTTTTATGATTGATTTTAATTATAATTAATGCATGATTAATTAAATTAAAATGAAGAAAAAAAGATGAAAATAGATTTAAACCTGGAAATTAAGTTTAAAATATGTACAAAATATTTGTTAATTAATTTTAAAACAAAACTAATTTTTTTGGAATTTTTGGAATTGATTTGAAATTGATTTAAGTTAATTAAAACATAATTATGCAAATAACTATACAAATAATTAAAACTTAAGGATAAAATTATTCAAAATATGTACAAAATTAGTTTATAATATGTAAACAATATTTAACATAAAGAACAATTTTTTTTATGATTTTTTGATTGGTTAGAATAATTAAAAAGCAAATATATAAATATATACTAATTAATTATGCAAAATATTGAAATTTTGAAGAAAAATAAAATATTTTTATTTCAGAAAATAATATATTATTTTAGAAGTCTAAAAATATTTTTTGTGTATTTTTTGGATTTTTAAAACTATTTTTAATTAATTTAACAAAGAAATTAAAATAAAATAGAAAATAAAAGGATACTGATCATGTGTGGTTGGATTGAGGGTCCATGATAAGGATTGTTTGATCTGGCGCGTTGGATGATTCATTAAGTGAGATCAGATGGTCCAGAAATTGAGGCACGTGGTGATCAGTACACCTGCAAAGCACAGAATTAGAGGAAATTTTTAAAAAGTACGCGCGCTGGCTGTCCAATGAGGTGGGGACACCTCATCATCTTCAACCTCTCGCTAGGGCCTTTTACAGCGCTTTTATGAAAGAGCGCTGTAATTGATGAGCTTCAGACCAGCAAAATAACGAATAGGGGTAAACGTGCAAAGAAATTTGGCGCGATGGTACCATTCAACTCATCTGATCCATACGAACCTAATGGTACTACTTAGAACCTCCAATTTTGCCTATTTCAGAAAGCCCTAATTTTGAGATGAAGAACCCTAAAATGGTAGTTTCGTGTATACGTGTTCAAACTCTAATTAAGTTTCCAGAAATGATCTACACCTCAAACCAAACTTAATTATATGTCTACATCTTGCTAAGCATGTGTGAATAACCAGATACAAGAATTATGACCTGTATAGCTCGATTTAGTGAGCTTCAAGGCTTGCAATTGATTGGGATACGTTTATTGATGTTCAAGGAAGGTGTTTGAATATTTATTTTGTATTGAAATGGACTGAAACTTAAAATTCGAATTCCAAGTTTCTTTGAAAATTACAAGTTGTTACAAGAGTGCTATATGCTTATGAATGCTACTGAATTCGTCCTCTCTGTGTTACTGAAGTATGATAGTCTATATATAAGCATTGAGTGCTTAGAATTGAAGCTAAGAAGCATCTTAGTTGCCTTTGTGGAATTCTTGCATTTTTTATATTAAAAAGCTTTGAATTATTGACCAAGTCTTCTTGCCTTCAATGCACCTGCCTTGCTCTTCAATTCTCTGCAGAAAGATGAAGATTCCTTGGGTGAGTCATGCTTGGAAGTTAAGCTACCATTTATCCATCCATTTTCCTTTTAATTTTAATCTTAAAATAAGATAAAATCAAGCAAAAATGAATAAAAATGGTGTGGGCTTAGTCTTGGTCGTGGGAGGCCCATAATAACATGGCAAAGATGTTTGAACCATAAAAACTTGGCCCCTTTTGGAAAAAATGCATTTTTGAGCAATGTTGGTTTCATGCATTTTCCAAAATTTAGCCAACTTCAACAAGGTGTAAATCCCTCAATTTTTGTCATATGAAGGAGATCTTGCACTTTTTGGAAACCTCAAAGAGTCCTCTAACCAATGTCTTTGGTCTCATGTCAGAATGATTTTTGATGCTCCTTGTGTGTCCTTTTGAAAAAAGTGTCTTTTTGTTGACTTTGAAAATGACCTGTAATGTCTTTGATCATATTTTTCAAATGGTGAATCCAATGACCATGGGATCAATGGCATTTGAAAGATAATTGAATTTCCTTCAAAATAAGCTTTGGTTTGAATTTTTTGGATGAAGGATGAGAGAGTTATGATCAGTCAAAGTTGAGTTGACTTTTCAGGCAAAAACCCTAATTTTGAATCTTAGGGTTTTGTTGATTTTTGATCTTTCCTTGATGAATTATGATCATCCAATGATCAAATGATGAATCCTTTGACAAAATATGGACTTTGACAAAAAATTTCATTTTTGACTGTCTGTTGACTTTTTTGGTCAAACGGGTCGTCTGTTGACTGTTTGAGCTGCTGACGGTGCGTCTGAGTGAATTGAAGTTTGAAAATTTGTATGATGGTACTTTGAGATATATGGATGTGTATGAAATCCATTTGAGCTCTCAAAAACTTGTTTCTCCTGTAAAAACAAGAAAACCCTAGTCAAGGACTGTTTATGTAGGAGACAGTTAAACGTACCTGATTTTTGTGCAGTATTGAGTCTCTGCTAATCGCGTGATATTCAGAAGACTTCTAGAACAAAAATCTTGGAATTTTGAATTGTGAAAGATTGATTTGATTGATGGTACAAAACACTGAGAATTGTATTGCCAGCATTTTGGCTGTCAACTGACTGTTCAGGTATTGACGTAGTAGTTAGAGTGAAAAATCAACAGTCAAAGTTAATTTTCTTTTTTTGTTGTTTTTGTTTTTGTTTTATGTGAAAAATGAAAGTTTATTTACATGACTTGTTAAAAAACACAGACATAATAAATAACTAATATTTACTGTTACCAGTACAGTATGAGTTTACTGATTCTGCGCCTGCAAAAGATTTAACTCTGTACCAATTGTGTCAGTACTATTTATCTGTAAATAAATAAATAGCATGTGTGAAGTAATAAACAGTATTTGGCGTTTGCGTAAGAATAAATTCAACTGCAAGCCAAATTACTGTATAAGAAAAATTCTAAAAACTAAGTATTTCATATGTCAGGATATTTGTTGAAATAAAAATCCATGATTATACGAGACTCTTAATTTCCAGATTGGAGTTTTTCTTGAAAAAAGATGCGGGCAAATTTTGGGGTATAACAGAGTGCCATATGTTAAAATATGAAGTTTGCAACCTTCAAAAAACTCTTGTTAAATTCACCAATGGAAGAGATAATCTAGAAGTACTATTAGGAAATCAAAGAGCTTCCTATAATAAGGCAGGATTAGGATATGAACCTTAGAACAATAGTAAAAACTTTAGCATTATTTGCAATGCCTGTCGCTACCGCGAAAAATGGAATCAGAGTCGCCACCAATATATTTATCCCATCGAGGGAAAGGAATACCAGAAAACCTAACTCAGAGCAAAACAAGGTCTTTCGACCAGAGAATAGGGCATGGGAGTCGGTTACGCAAGGGGAAGGTGTTAGCACCCCTCACGCCCATCGTACTCGATGGTATCCACCTATGGAATGGATTCAACATGTTCTTAAGAATGCCACGAGGGCGAGAGACAGAAGAGAGTTTGAGTGTTTCGAGGAAATCCCTAAGGCAAGGGAAACTCGAGTTACTCTTTGGTTTGTGTCTTTTAGAATTTGGGAACTTACGCCCGAATGGTTTCCTAAAGCAAGGGAGATCCAAGCACTCGAATGATTCCCTAAAGCAAGGGAGATTCAAGCTTCCATTCCCTTTTTAATGATTTTCACTTTTTTATTAATGCTTTTTAAGTGTTTTCTTTGTATTTTTTAAGGGAATTTATTTTGAGTATTTATTAAGTGTTTTAATGTTGAAAAGAAAAAGAATGAAAAAACAAGGGGGACTAACCTAATTTCTAAACCTAGTGTTATTCTAATTCCTATTTAAGATTTAAACTAAAATCTAAGGGAAAGCTAAATCTAATGTTAACATGGTGACTAAATTCTAAACTAAGGGAGCATACAAATTGTATCAACACAATAGGCTCAAAATATGGCCAAAAATCTAAGCAACAAAGTCATACAAAAATTATACTACAATAGCATGAAAATGACACAAAAGCATAAAAAGAAGCAATTCAAAAATTAACCTAAAAATACTACTATTTTTATGAGTTTTTTGCAAGTGTTAAGGGAATTCTAATTCAAACCTAAATTGTACTAAAAACCTAAATTTTAATAAGCCTAAACTAGTATTTTTTTAGAGGTTTTTATGTCAATAACTACCTAAAAATCTAACAAAATTATGATTTTATTCCATTCTAATTACCTAAAAATCTAACCAAAATGTGATTTTTATATGCTTTTTATTATCTAAAAAATTTGAACAAAACTATGTCAAGAATCCTAAATTCTACAAAGAAAACATGAGAACAGGGGGGGTGAAAGCCTGAAAATATGGTGCAGCAGGTAATTCATGGCCCATGGTTCAAATCTTTTTCCAAATTTCATGATTCAAGTTTATGGTTCACTAATCCACCAGATTTTTCTTAATATTCTAATTGTCATTAAACTAATTACGATTAATCCTCACTCAATATCACATTAATCTCAATCAATTTAATTAATCAAAACAAAAATAAAAAGGGGAATTAGGTTAGAGTTTTGTGACCTTTGATATTCTCCTTCCCTCACTCGCGGCCGAAGCGGCGCCGGGAATTGGCATCGGAGATTCACCCCTCGCTCTCAACCGTCCCTTCTGAATTCATCTCTCGTCTCTCCGATGAACATCCTCTGCCTCTCTCCGTCTCACACTCTATGTTCTCGAATCTCCGAAAACAAATCCGGCTCTAGTTCGATGAAGATGAAGAACGAACGAATTGACTTCGGTTTCCAGGTATTTCATTATCTTCCTTTCTCGCTGCGATTCCTTCTCTACTTCACCGATCTCTCCTCCTTCTTGAATCCCATTCAGTGGTGTTCTTCTTCTGGTTTGTTGTTGTTGTTGCGACGTGATGATGATTGGCGTCGCAGGTTGCAAGATGAAGATGATTCACAGATGCTGATGATTCAAAGACGACGCTGATGAAGGTGCCGTGCGGTTCAGAAGATGATGAAGATTTTTTCTGTGAATTGAATTCGCGGAGATGAACGATGAAGGAAGTTCTTGAGATTGAAGATGAATGGAGATTGTTGATAAAGGTGAATTCGGTGATTTTCTTCAGAGATTCAGGTTTCTTGCGTAATTGTAGGGTGATTGGAGAATCTTTTTGGACGAATTTGTGGTGAATCGATGGAGGTTCTGAGAAGTTGTGGTGGTGGATTGAAGAATATAGAAGAGAAGATAAGGGAGATTGAAGATTGCAGAGAATTTGTTACAAGGTTCGTTCTCCTTTGATTTTTTCCTGTTCTCCAAATTTGCTACGATGGTGATTTTATGAGTTTTGGTGATTGAAGGTTATTGGTGGGGGAGAATGGTGGTGAAGAAGATGGTGAAGAAGGTGGAAGAGAATGAAGAGGGTGAGTGAAGTTGAAGATTGAAGAATGTGAAGTGAGGATGGAGATGAATGAATGAAGAGTGAAGGGATGTGAATCTCTGTGAACAATGGTGAAGAAGCTGAATGAAGGTGGGGATCCTGATTTTATAGAAGCATCCAGGTTAAATTCTCCCTCTCATTTTTTCTGTTTTGATTCAGTTATTTCTGTTAGCAATTGGTTGAAACTCTGTTAGACAGTTAGGTTAGTAACTGATTCTGTTAGGGGACGGTTATTTATATGAATTCTGTTTGGACAGTTACTGAGTTAGAAGTTGGTTAGGATGTGAAACTGAGTTATGTTCAAAAATAGCTAGGGAAGGTTTCTGTTAGTTGAATTTTTGTAGAATGAATTTAAAAGTCAGTTGCAGGGTGGTTAATGTGAGCTGATGTTTGAAATTGTTTTTTGTAGGTTTCGCGGGGTCGCAGCATGTCGGTTTTGGGACTGATGCTTGGCTCAAAATTGCAGTAGGTTCACCGACACGAAAGGTATGTTGCAGCAAGTCTGGTGTATATTTGATATGCATGGAATTCTGAACCGTGCGTATTTCGGTTTAAAAAAATGGAAATGTGTAGCAACCTGCCTAAAATTTTAACTTAGAGAGTCGCCACCTATTCTGAAGGGCGAATAGGAAACCCTACGCAGTATAGAGATCAGGGTAAGATACTATATTCAGGTCGAGGGAAGGTGTTAGACACCCTCAACCCTTTCCTATTGGCTTTGAATCTAAGGGTCAAGTTTTTATGGCTAAAAGTTAAGGTTTTATAACTAAAGAATTGAATAAGGGGAAAATTGAGATTTTAGGGAAGGGGACTCGCCTTGTTACCAAGTGCCTACGTACCTCCTTATGGAGGATCAGAGTCTACGTAGTTCGGGGAAGGGTTGTACGCCCTTAAGGTTTGAAATTTGATTGAATGTGTGTTTAGAGGCTTTTTGAGTGGCCTATCGTAGTTTTGAATTTGTGATTTGAAAGGGATGAAAATCCGTAGTTTGATTTGAAGTGTTTTGAATGTTTTAAGTTTTGGGCGTACAACCCTGATTTTAATTTGTTACCATTAACCGCAATGATCAATAGGCTCGATCACCATAGTTAACAGATTAGTAAGGGATTGCTGGAAATTCAAATCGATTGATTCGATTATCACTTTTAGCAAATTGATGTATTTTAATTATTAATTTATTAATTTATCGTTACCCCTCATAACCGATAGTTTCGATTACAAATAATAACGAATTTTTAAAGTGAAAATGCTAATCATCATAACCAATAAATTTGGTTAAAACCATTTAGCAAAATAGGTTGTTTTAATTTATAGGATTTGATTAATTAAATTAATCGATTATTAATCATAGCGACCAATAGATTTAGTCGGAACGAATAATAAATAAAAATCCTAACACTTTGGCCAAAAGGCCAGTGGGATCGGGCGAACCCTAATGTATGGGTACTTTTTAGGGTTTTTGTGATTTATAATTAAAATTAAGTTACAATTTAATTAAATCGAATTGATCGGAAAAATAAATCGGGAAGATCCTAAATAAATTATAGTCCTAATCCCCATCATCTCATTAATCCTAATTAAATAACTTAATTAAATTAAACAAAACATTTAACCTAAATAGTTATACAAATAAAATTAATGAAATTATGTATATGAAAAACCTGGTAATAATCCTGTGTTGCTGCCTTTGATGAGTGAGCATGGTGAGCCTTAGCCTTGGACGTTAGATCTGGATCGTAGGAGATCTCGTGGCTGATACGTGAGGGTGTATGGTGAATGCATATGAAGGCATAACATTGAATCTAGAATATATATCCATCAAATGAATTGTTAAAAATAGATGTCCCTGGTGGGACTCGAACCAAGTCTGTCTCGGTTAACAACAAACACCCTTTACCATCTGTACCTTTCACCTTTTTTGTCAATGAATCACACAGCAACAAATATAAGAAAAGTTAATTAAAAATATGGACAAAGGTCAACAAGCACGCGTGGGTCCCCTGTTCTGTTGACCACCCAATCACGCTAAGAGAGAGGGTAGGGATGTGTTGACGAGCCAATAGCATGTAAGGGAACCGCCACGCCTTTGGTCAAACTTCCCATGCGTACTGTTCACCATCTTCCCTGAAGATACCTGCGAATTTATATATGGGGTTTGCTGCGGATTTAGCTGCGGGTAAACCTTCGAATCTCATAAACCTGCAAAACAACGTTAATCGAGACGAAGAGAAGCCCAGATCCCATAAACAAGACATGGCGAGTTTAATGGCGCGATTTGTTTGCTTTAAAACCGGCTGAAGACGTGAAAACGAAGAGAAAAATCTCAATGCCCTAACAATGGCAAAACATGTATTCCGCACCAAACTCTATCACCAATGATTCGAATGTACTCTAAACAATTATAGGAACTCAAATATATGCACGAAATTCATTTATACACCATATATTGCTAGTTTCAGATTCAAAGAAAAACACAAACCGTTAACGTTCGAGGGGGGACAAAAGGATGCGTGCAGAGCCACCAGGAGGACATGGTTGCGTCCCTAAGATCTTGAGGAATACGATGGACCACCTGGAACTGACTGATACTCGCTGAGATGAAAATTTGCTTGTGCCCTAATCTTAGAAAGCATTTTGCCTTGTGAAACCTTGTTGTCTTGGCTACAAAACCTCTAATTTTGTCCCCTCCTCTCCTTCTATTATTTCAGAATATATATGTGTATTTTAGGGTTTCTCATTGGGCTTTAATTGTTGAGTTTTAATCCCTTGATATTTTGCATGAATATGCATGGAAAAAATCCCTTCTAATTTTGGTTAAAAAACCTCCCCTTCACATTTGGACCTCCTTATGGCATTTGTTGGGCCTTTGTGTGATCCATATAATTAATCCATTTGTCTTGGTATTTTTTGTAAATTTATTTGATATTTAAATGAAAAAAATTCAAATAAATAGTAAATAAAATTATAAAGTGATAAATATGGATTTAGAGGTCTCCTACAAAATCATGACCATGTTTGAAGTAAAAATATTAGGCTCATTAGTCAAAATAATCAAACTTGCTCACTTTGCATATTATGCATTTCCTTAAAATCGCCTAACTTGTATAACTTGTATCTTGCTCAAATTTTGACATATGAAAGTGCTTTGGTACATATGTGACACATTGAGATCCATTTGAGGCCTTGGAGATCCAAATTATTTTGCTGAAGAACAAACCCTAATTTTGAGACCCTCAATTAGAAGAAAGTGCCTTGAACGGTCCTTTGAACCTATAGCCATTGAAGATGAATAGAGGAGGGTGAATTTTGGGGTATGACAAAATGTTAGAAACTGTTAGATATTTTCTCTTTGACCAACTGTGTGAACATGAGTGTATTGGTTTATGGGACTGTTTTTTAATGATGCTGAATGGTATGGACTGATATTTTATTTTCCTTGAATTTGCTGCTTTGCTTTTTATCCGTTTCTGATACTGATTATGCGCCTTGTGAATTCCCTTTCTCTGAACCTGAACAAAAGTGTATGTTGCATCCTGTTTATTGAAATGGTTTGGAATTGGCAGTTGGTTTTGAATAGTGGCTATTTATGAATGTGTGGAATTTGGTTGTCACTAGAAGTTCGAAGCATAATCTGAACTCTAACTTTGAACTGCGTATGCTGTACTGGGTCTCTATTTTCTGTTTGATGTATCATGACCTTTTTATGAACATTTGATTTTTCAGGTTGCCTTATGTACAGTACCTATGCGAAGGCCCGAGATCTTCTTGAACTGAATGTGACTGGCTAGCATGAGCTTGGTTTACATCATGGGTCTGATTTGAATATTAATTGATTGGGATGGAACTGTTAGAAGTGGTTTGTATATGAATGAGCTGCTTAGAAAAAAAACTGTATGCACATATGGTGAGGGCAAGGCAGAAGTGGATCATGAAGGTCAAGGGTGCAATATGAAGAGAATGCTTGAAGATTGACTTGGAAGTGGGCTTAGGACATCAAGAAAAGTCTTGGTCAGAGGCCAAATGGTTAAAGGATAGGCGCTGACTTTGGTCAACTGTTTGACCTGAAAGTCAACAGTTGACTAAAGTCAACCATAGGTCAAAATGTGAATTCTTGTGATGATGTATTGTACTTGGATTTTATAATGGGAATTGGACTTTGGAAATGTAATTTGACCTTCGAACCTTAGAATAGTGGAGTGTTGACTTTTGATTTGAATGTTGACCTTTTCAAATAAACATTGACTTTTCCTTGTACTTGTAATGGATTCAATCTTGAAATTTTGCTCCCTTGAATATATTCTTTGAAGGATAGAAAAACACTTAGAAAGGGGGGGGGGGGGGGTTTGAATAAGTGTAGTCTAAAAACTTGAACGATAAAAACAATATGCACGGTTATTTTTATCCTGGTTCGTTGTTAACTAAACTACTCGAGTCCACCCCCACGGAGTGATTTACCTCACCTGAGGATTTAATCCACTAATCGCAACAGATTACAATGGTTTTCCACTTAGTCCGCGACTAAGTCTTCTAGAGTATCCTGATCACAACCTGATCACTCCAGGAACAAATGCTTAGACACAAGCTAAGACTTTCTTAGAGTATCCTGACCACCACGTGATCACTCTAATTACAACTGCTTAGACACAAGCTAAGACTTCCTAGAGTATCCTGATCAACACTTGATCACTCTAGTTACTTGCAAATTAATGTAATCAAATAAGAGTTTTACAATGCTTCTTAAAATCTATAATCACAACAGTGATATTTCTCTTAACGTTTAAGCTTAATCTCACTAAGATATTACAACAGCAATGTAGTGAGCTTTGATGAAGATGAAGTTTCTGAGTTTTGAGTTTGAGCAGCGTTTCAACAAGTTTTTCAGAATAATTTCGTTCAGAATTGGTAACCTTGCTTCTCATCAGAACTTCATATTTATAGGCGTTTGAGAAGATGACCGTTGAGCGCATTTAATGCTTTGCGTGTTCCGTACAGCTTTGCATTTAATGTTTCACGCTTTTGTCAACTACCTCGAGCCTTGTTCACGCTGTGTCTACTGACGTTGCCTTTAATAGCTTCCAACGTTCCTTTTGTCAGTCAGCGTAGCCTGCCACCTGTACTTTCTTCTGATCTGATGTTTGAATATAATATTTGAATATCATCAGAGTCAAACAGCTTGGTGCATAGCATCTTCTTGTCTTCCGACCTTGAAGTGCTTCTGAGCGTGATACCATGAGAACTTCAGTGCTTCTGCTTCTGACCTCAAGTTCTTCTGATGCTTTCATAGACCCATGTTCTGATTCTGCCTTGACCATCTTCTTATGTCTTGCCAGACCATGTTCAGATGTTTGCATGCTGAATCTTCTGAGACAAAGCTTCTGAGCGCTGATTTGTGCATACTCTTTGTAGATGTTTTGATTGGCTGCATTTTGTGGTAAAACATTCATGTGTATTCTGTTGTCTTGACTAAGGTCATGGCATGTGGTGTGTAGTGTTAAAGGTTATGCAAGTTCTGGTTGTGTAAGCTAATACATGCTGTGAGTTGGATGTCATGCTCGACGTCATGACATCAGTGTTTGACAGCAGTAGCTGCTACATTTTCTATTCTATTTCTATTATGTTTCCTTATTTATCTCAGTCTTTATTTTGGGAAACTAAAGATTGTGCTGATTGTACATCAGTAATAGAACAAATCACGGGCTGTCTTTTTGGCACCCTGATATGTGAGAAGCTGAGAATTGAAGTGAAGAATACTGTTTGTTGTGATTTATGCAGAACATGGAATGTCACGACATGCTCTGTGACATCAGTATTTGACAGCAGTTACTGTTATATTTAGCTGTCACGCGCCTGCTGAGCTGGAATATAAAGATTCAGTAAGTACTCAAAAGATGCAGAATATTCTATGGAATATTATGCAATCCTATGTGGCGCAGGTTTAAAGGTCAAGAGAATCAAGATTAGAATATTGGAGAATTATGCAGTTTCTAATTATGAAGATAAATTAGGAAACTTATGATTGAAGACCTTGGTTTTAGCAGAAAGTTTTCTGTGATTTGTAACAGCAAATAATGTTGTGATTGTAAGCCCAAGTCCAGTTGGGAATAGGTTATAAATAGGAAACTTTGTAACCTAGTTTTTTTTCGTGCTAGCCGGCGTTTAGAAAGATGTAACTATTAGGGTTAGCCGTGTAGGTGAACCTCCCGGTTTGTGGGAAGGTCACTGATTTGTGCCTCGAAGCCTGTAGGTAAGAGGTTTGTTTTATTCACTCAGAAGTTGTAAAGCAATGAGTGGAGTTGTGTGCTTGGAGGAAGCTTTGAAGCAACTCTAAGATATGTTTATTTGTGTGTTTTGAATGTTGGTAATTAAGCCGTCGATGCAGTGGCTGAGGTGTTGACTGCTAGACATCATTGGTATGATTGGGAGTGGAATGGAGATATTCCATATCTAGGGAGAACCTAGGTAGAGGGGTCATTGGGTAGTGATTAAGTGAGGAGTTGTAAACTGGGAGTTTAGCTCTGAATTGATACTGCTAATAGTGGACTTCATCCCTGGCTTGGTATGCCCCCAGAGTAGGTTGATTGAACCGAACTGGGTGAACAATTCTGTTGTGTTGTTTATGTTTCTGCATTGTTTATTTGTAAGTTCAGTTTGGATGTCATAACATCGTGCCTGACATCAGTGTGTGATTTAATGACTGTGCTAACACAGAATCTCTGTGATTCCAACACTTCCAGACTTCTGGATGTTAGAAGTAATAAATAATTGAGGGATCTGTATGTACTGCCTCAGCTAAATTGATGACAGACCAGATGTCACGACATCGTATATGACATCCGGGTTCTGTCTTACCAGAATTTCAATTGGTATCAGAGCAGGCATCCTGTCTGTTTCTGGATGAGATCCATGGGAGATACTTTCTGGTTGTTGGAGGTAGTTGATTGTCTGAACATTCATGTTCATATTGAATGGTCCCTAGAAGTGGAGGATGGACCTATGTGTGGAAGACTGGACCAAACTGACCATAACAGGTGTATTCTCTTGGCAAGGGAAGATGGTGTTACTGATATCCAAATGATTCATGCGGGAGTGAAGAATTTGGGGCGTTTTATTCAGTATATAGCAGGGTACAGAGAAGAAGATTGTCAAAACCTTCATGCGGGAGTGAAGTTAATGATAAGGTATTCTTTGTGCTTATCTGTTTCTTTCTGGTCAGAATATTGGTTAGGTCTTGTTGTGTTGCTTGAAGAAGAAGCAAGCATATCGTTGGATTGTTCAGCTGCAATTCTTGGATGTCATGCTTACAACTGGTTCTGGGAGTAAGCACTGTGTAATCTCTGTTGATATATGGCTATTTTCTGCTGCATAGCATCTGATGCATAATCCTATCTTTGAAAGAAGATCTCTAGGGTTATATGGTTTTCAACAGAATTTGTAGCAGATTGTTCTCAACTTTAGTACAAGTGTCAAAGATACTTGAGATCTTTTCTCAAGTCCACTCATAAAGGCATGGTTATTGAGGTTGAAGAGGTTCAAATGATCAGTGTTCCTCATATTCATCTGCAAAGTTGTTTGATGATCTTCAAGATTGTCAAGAATTGTGTGTTCCAAGAAGAAGGAACTGATGGCATACTGGTTTGCAGCTACCAGTTGAAGAACAGATGTTCTGGTGCTGAACTTATGTAGTGTGAGTACATTTTTTTGGAACCTACTCCTGATCTGGAAGAGGAGACATCTGCTTTTTGTGTTCATTGGTCAGAATACAATCAATTGAACCTTCCATCCCAAATGTTAGTTTATTTCAGGCATAAGCTTATGGGAGTTGGAAGAAGAGCTCAGTGTAAGTGAAAGGATTCATTCAGGTTTTCTTTTCAAGACCTCTATGAAAATCCAAAGATGAGCTTGTATCTGGTATGTCCTTTTGATCAAAGGAACCAGATGTGTGAATTGTTTTCTTAACCATAGAACAGTTAGTGTTGAAAACTGAATACTGTGTATCGTGCATAGTGAAATATGGTTTTGAATATTGTGTGATGATTCAAGGGAGTCAGATTACTGTGTGGAATCTAAGGTATTTTCAGGAGTTATGTCATAAGTGAATCTGTTCCAGAAACCCTGTTGAGATATGGCATATATTATCCCTTAATCATGAATGATGTGTAGCTGACTGATGCAAAGGTTATTGTTTCAGGCCTGAGGTTTATTGAGGATAAATTTTAGTTGTTTTCCGCTGCATGGTATCTCTGTTAACCATGGTTTATGTAAGTATAGTATCCTCAACTGGTGTATGAAGTATGTATAGGTATAACTCATGGAGTTAGTTGCCTCTAGTAGGGATGTTGTATAATGAGACTTTTATGTACAATGCATGGATAAGCTGTGTAGAGTTTCCATGATTGCTTGTTTGAGGGGGAGATTTGGTTAACCTCCCCACGTCTGATTCAGCCTTGTGTTTAATTGGCTATTGAACGGTGTCACATGGGTTCTGGTTGTTGTGTGACACATTTGTAAGGAAAGATTCATCTCTCTCTTTCCTAAGGGTGAATCTAACTGGGAAAGGATTTAAGATCAATTGATATTTGTGCAAAGTACAAGTATTTAATTGATTATCCTTGGAAGTTCAAGATAACTGATGTTCTTAAAGATGTTGGAACATCTCTTCTTCAAGACCATGTACAGGAAGGATAGTGCAATTGTTTTAAGATCTATCTCTTTGGTGGCAGCAGAAGCATGTGATCACTGAAAAAGGTTTCCTGGCAAGAAACATGTTCAGCTTTGGAGTGCACAAGAAGAAGAAGACATCATAATCTTGATGGTGGTTACTTGGATCAGTTTATTTCTGATCTAGGTAAGAAAATGCATTGGCTAATGCACACTGTGAAGTCAAGAACAAGTGGCAGTATTCTTGACATCATGGAAATAGCTTTGCTCAAGGAAGTGGCATCCTTGGTACAGCTAGAGGATTAGTCTCTAACTAGTCCTTCTGATGACTCATGCATCAGAGTGTCTGATGTTGTTGGAAAAAAAGCAGGGATTCATAAAAGTGTGAGCTTGGATGACATAACTGCATAACTGCAGGATGGAGGTTGCGTACTCAAACTTGGTTTCACAATCAGGTCTATGAGAGCATTGAACTCTGGTTCTGTAAAGGGAGGAAGTTCTTTCAAGTGGCAGAAGAAGGAGCTGAATTCAACAGCTAGATGTTAAAACACAATGTGTTGACATTTGGTTCATCTCAGAAGTGGGTTCGAAGGATCAAGATAATCAACATATGGCAGCTGATTATTCTTGAGGATAGTCTTAGACAAATTACTTTTGGGCAGAAGAGTAATAAAGTTGAAGACAAAAAGGAGGTGTTTTCTATTCACCTCTTGGAGCTTGTGGTAGAAGTTATGAGCTATCTATGAAAGAGTGCATCTTGTAATATAGATCTCCCATTGAGGGTGACTTATTGTATTCTAATCAAGCTGGTGGCGAAGTGGTATCTAAAGATTATCAGATGGTGTTTTTTTTGTGTGTGTCGTGGTCATGTCATGCAGAGTAACTTTTAAGGGGGAGCTGTACGTTGCTTTGGCAACATTTATGGCCAAACAGGGGGAGAAGAGATTGTCACCCCAAATCATATTGAACAAGTTGTTTTTGTTCATGTTATGTGATAGTGTAGCTTGTGGAACTTATTCAGCAGGTCTGATGTTTTGATGTGCTTTAGCAATTCTGCATAACTGGTAGTTTGCTAGTTGTTTTTGTGATGTTGTGGTGACAGAATGTTTTAGCCAAAAATTTGCCAAAGGGGGAGATTGTAGATGTTTTGATTGGCTGCATTTTGTGGTAAAACATTCATGTGTATTCTGTTGTCTTGACTAAGGTCATGACATGTGGTGTGTAGTGTTAAAGGTTATGCAAGTTCTGGTTGTGTAAGCTAATACATGCTGTGAGTTGGATGTCATGCTCGACGTCATGACATCAGTGTTTGACAGCAGTAGCTGCTACATTTTCTATTCTATTTC
This sequence comes from Vicia villosa, assembly GCF_029867415.1. Taxonomy (NCBI): domain Eukaryota; kingdom Viridiplantae; phylum Streptophyta; class Magnoliopsida; order Fabales; family Fabaceae; genus Vicia; species Vicia villosa. The sequence continues at coordinate 15,978,513 of NC_081183.1, read as the reverse complement.
TATTATGTTTCCTTATTTATCTCAGTCTTTATTTTGGGAAACTAAAGATTGTGCTGATTGTACATCAGTAATAGAACAAATCACGGGCTGTCTTTTTGGCACCCTGATATGTGAGAAGCTGAGAATTGAAGTGAAGAATACTGTTTGTTGTGATTTATGCAGAACATGGAATGTCACGACATGCTCTGTGACATCAGTATTTGACAGCAGTTACTGTTATATTTAGCTGTCACGCGCCTGCTGAGCTGGAATATAAAGATTCAGTAAGTACTCAAAAGATGCAGAATATTCTATGGAATATTATGCAATCCTATGTGGCGCAGGTTTAAAGGTCAAGAGAATCAAGATTAGAATATTGGAGAATTATGCAGTTTCTAATTATGAAGATAAATTAGGAAACTTATGATTGAAGACCTTGGTTTTAGCAGAAAGTTTTCTGTGATTTGTAACAGCAAATAATGTTGTGATTGTAAGCCCAAGTCCAGTTGGGAATAGGTTATAAATAGGAAACTTTGTAACCTAGTTTTTTTTCGTGCTAGCCGGCGTTTAGAAAGATGTAACTATTAGGGTTAGCCGTGTAGGTGAACCTCCCGGTTTGTGGGAAGGTCACTGATTTGTGCCTCGAAGCCTGTAGGTAAGAGGTTTGTTTTATTCACTCAGAAGTTGTAAAGCAATGAGTGGAGTTGTGTGCTTGGAGGAAGCTTTGAAGCAACTCTAAGATATGTTTATTTGTGTGTTTTGAATGTTGGTAATTAAGCCGTCGATGCAGTGGCTGAGGTGTTGACTGCTAGACATCATTGGTATGATTGGGAGTGGAATGGAGATATTCCATATCTAGGGAGAACCTAGGTAGAGGGGTCATTGGGTAGTGATTAAGTGAGGAGTTGTAAACTGGGAGTTTAGCTCTGAATTGATACTGCTAATAGTGGACTTCATCCCTGGCTTGGTATGCCCCCAGAGTAGGTTGATTGAACCGAACTGGGTGAACAATTCTGTTGTGTTGTTTATGTTTCTGCATTGTTTATTTGTAAGTTCAGTTTGGATGTCATAACATCGTGCCTGACATCAGTGTGTGATTTAATGACTGTGCTAACACAGAATCTCTGTGATTCCAACACTTCCAGACTTCTGGATGTTAGAAGTAATAAATAATTGAGGGATCTGTATGTACTGCCTCAGCTAAACTGATGACAGACCAGATGTCACGACATCGTATATGACATCCGGGTTCTGTCTTACCAGAATTTCACTCTTTATATATTTCCTGAAAGGGAAATTGCAATGTATTAGAGTACCACATTATCTCACACAAAATTCATATCCTTGTTATCATCAAAACTAAGAATATTGATCAGAACAAATCTTGTTCTAACAATCTCCCCCTTTTTGATGATGACAAAAACATATATAAATGATATGAATTTGCGATCAGAAAGAGCAGACGGCTAAAGACAAATTACACAGCTATAGCATAAGCATGTGAAAATGTCTCCCCCTGAGATGAATAATCTCCCCCTGAGATGAATAATCTCCCCCTGAAATAAATACTCGAAGAACTTTAATAATAAAAGACTTCCCTGATTATTTCGGTAGAGACGATCACAAAAGCTTCTTGCTTCTGATAATTCATAGCTTCTGACTTCTGCTTCCATTGGACAACTTCAGAACTTGAATTTCTTTAGATCCCTAGAACACTCACAGCTTCTGATTCCTGCTTCCATTTAGGACAGCTTCGGAACTTGAATTTCTTTGATCTTCAGAACATTCACAGCTTCTGATTCCTGCTTCCATTTAGGACAGCTTCAGAACTTGAATTTCTTTGATCTTCAGAACATTCACAGCTTCTGATTCATGCTTCCATTTAGGACAGCTTCAGAACTTGAGTTTTCTGGATCTTTTAGAACATTCACAGCTTCTGATTTCTGCTTCCCTCGGATAGCTTCAGAGCTTTGAATTTCTTCTTACATCACTTCATGCTAGATTGTATCAGAACATTGTTGAATGTACCAGAGCATCATCAGAGCATCTCTACATCCTGAAATGTTACAGAACAAAACTAAACGACAAAAGTCAGCATGAATGAGTTAGATCATAAGATGTGTATCAGAACACAAAATATGTATCAGAGCCATATAAGCCATATAGAATATGTCAGATTCAATAGACAATGTATCAGAGCAAATAGACAATGATTTGGATCATATTCTATTATCTGAATTTCTGATCATTCTTGCTTCTTATTCTGAAGTTTCCTAGCACTCAACTTGCTTCAAGAATCCAAGAGCTTGATTCTCTAAAGAGTTGCTTCATCATCTCATTGCTCATCTCGTTGCTTCTTATGTTGATCTTGAATCTTCGATTCCTGCAACAACACAACTTAGAAACATAGAACTTTGCAAGTTCTGTTAGTAAAGCAACTGATTAAGTCAAATCATTTATCACATATTTCTCCCCCTTTTTGTCATATCATCAAAAAACAGAAAAGATTCAGATACAAACAAAAAGAAACACACGGAGGAAAAAAAATGATTTCATTGAAGTTCAAACAGCAGGTACAGAAGTACACGCAGAGAAAGAAGACAAGATGCACAAAAACAAATGCAGCAAAAACAAAAACAAAACAACACAGACTCAATCTAAGACGACCCTAGCCTTGACAAGATCTTGGCCAGCATCTCTTGAACCCCATTGTTGTATCCTTCTTGCCTCTCCATGAAAGCTCTAAACTCATCCTGTTTCTTCTGAATATCTTCCAGAGTTCTTGCAAGACGAGAAGATTCATCAGAAGAAGCTTCACCGCTTCTAACCACAGGAGTAGCATTGTGATCTGTAGCTTCCATAGATAGATCATTTGCAGGGATTTCCTCAACAGGAACTGATTCAGCAACATGATCTTCTACATCTGCTTCTTGCATAGAAGCATCTCCATATTCTGCAGCTGGAATCTCAGAATCTCCATTTTCAAGTGCCTGAAGAATGGCAGCAAGATTCCTGGGAGCAGAAGGACCTTCAACTTCTGGTGGGTCAACAACTTCTGGAATGACCAAGCTTGGGTCTTTCTTAGAAGGGTTTTCCCTCAGAAAGTCAAAGAGGGTCTTGAAATCCCCGAGCAGAACTGGATAGTCAGGAATCCAGATAACAATATCCCTGCAAGGATTAGCTTCCATTTCAGCAGCAAGCCTTGCTTGTTCCAATTCATCCAGAAAGGGCTTCTCTTCCAAAAGATGTCTTCCTCTGAGACGAACAAACCAGAAGTCTTCATAGCTTCTCAGAATTCCACGAGGCCGTGGGGCAGCTTCTATACAGGCTTCCTGAAGTTCTAAAAACAGAGCATCTGATTCTCTGCGTAAGATCCTCCAGAAGTTCCTCATAGCAACATCATTCAAGCCAGAACTTTCAGCAATTCTGAGAGTATCAAAGATACTTCTGAGATTCCTCTTTACTTTTTCAAAAATTTCACCAATAGGGTAGATGGGTTGGGATTTTAATTGGGTTTTTGAAAAGGCAGGGTTGGGAATGAAGTACGGTTGAGGTTCTCTATTCAACCTATAAGAAGATTCTGCTTCAGTATCAGAATCTAACACTACCACTTCAGCTTCAGGACGAGGCTTGGGAGTGTAGTTGCAATCACGGAGCAGCTGTTCATGTGATGCAGAGGTTGGAAAAATAGAGTCACTATGGTTATTTAGAGAGGCAGAAGGAATAGGTTCAGAGGTGGCATGGGGAGGAGGTTGAGAGATGGAGATATTTGTGTGTGGTGGAAATAGAGTTTGAAGGGGTGGTATATCCAGAACAGGATTGATGGTGGGTGGAGACGAAGGAATGGTTACAGGAGAAGATGGAGGTGTAAGAACATGGACAGTTATAGGTGATTCTGATGTGGCTTTTTCTGGTTCAGGGGTAGGGGCAACCGCTATTGGTGTAACTTCTGAAAAATCAGCAGGAGCAGAATCAGGTTCAGAAATACATATACCTTTGGATGCTTTCTGAAGAGCTTTGACCACAGCCTCAGTCTTCTTCTGCTTCTTACTCTTCGGCTCTTCAACAATTTTTGTTTTGCCACTAGAGATCTCTTTCCTTCTGGCGCTCGCCAGATCTTCCTGTTGATTCACAGCCTCTTGAACAACATTTTCTTCATCAGACTCTTGAAGAATCATCTTTCTTTTTCTGGTTTTCTTCTTCTCAACAATTTCAACAATCTCAACATTGTTATTTGACTTCTTCTTCTTTTTCTCAGCTTCCTTCTTTTTCTTCTCAAAATCAACAGAAACAACCTTGACAACCTTTGCGATGACTTCTTCTGGGACCACTTCTTTCTTGGTCGTAGCAGCAGGATGATCAAACTTTCTTTTGGTCCTTTCTTCCTTCTTGCGATTCACTGTAATTGGAGCACCTTTCTCTTGATCTTTAAGACTTTTATCCTCTTTTTGTGACTTCAGATACCTAGTTCTGACTTCTGGTACCTCACTATTGAAGAAGGTTTTAAATTCAGCGAGAACTGGTTCTCTTCTGATTCTTGTTCTAGCAAGAGGTTGAGGAGTCTTAATGATAGCCTTAATCACTTTCATCTTCTTTAAAGTGAAGGCATTCAAACAGGCCCCAGTTGTGACAGCAAGGTCTTTGATAATACCTTCAGACTCCAGATTTTCAACAATCTTGGAATGAACCAGAAGATTTGAGATAATTCTACCAAACAGAATGATGGTACAACTTTTCTCTCTGAAGGCATTTCTGGACTCCTTCACAGCCTTCCACATATGGTTGAAGATAATGTAGATAGCATCAACCTTCTTCTTAGTGGCAATGCAGTACAGAATGTATTTTTGTTCATTGTTGATGAAGTCAGAAGCATGTGTTCCTTTCCTGTGATAGAAGCACCCAAGAAGAATTTTGGTCCAGATTTTGTAGAGATCTCTCAAATCCTTGACATTCTTTGTTTCATTTATGTCTGGGTAGAGAGTAGATAAAACATCTTCCCAATTTTCCCTTTTATCGATTTCAAACGCTCCTTCAGCGTTTTTCAGATCAAACATCACCCTTAAGATGTTCTCAGTCACTACCACAAACTTTCCATGGACGAAAGACAATATGGATTTTGGAGCGACAACTGCATGTACCCAGAATTCCTTGACAAGATCTGGGTAGACTGGTCCACAGAACTCAGCAAACAAAGAAGTCCATCCTTGAAAAATTATATCATCTTTGAGATGAAAATTGTGTTCTTCAATGTTATCAAAATCAACCATAAGTTCACATAGAACTTCTAATCTATCCTTAGGAATGGAGCACGCAACAACTGGAGTGAGTTCCTGATTCACTTCATCTTGAATATGGAGAAGAGTAGATGAATCAACGTTTTGAGATGAAGAAGCAGCCATTGAAACAGAATGAACAGCTAGGAAGAACAAAATTATGGGTTTTCGGTTAGGGTTTTAGAAGCGACTAAGGAGATTTCAAAAGAAAGTATGCAAGAAGAAAGAGAGACTCGGAGCGAAAAAGATATATGAGATGATTTGAAAATAATATATAGAGACAAATTTAAAAAAAATTCAATAAGATTAGAAAATGAACAGTTACAGAATCAAGAGAAATCAATTTTCATTTATTGATAAGTGACGTTAGGTGAGAGAACGTGGTAAATGAAATGATTTAACACAGTTACCTAGGTCGGCGTCTTTTCAACTGCACGCTTTGTATTAACCGTACAGACATGTGTTCACCATCAGATAATGGATGACAGCTGTAAAATTTTCAATAGACTTTACGCCTTTTGCTTCTTGGTTCTACTGCTTCTGATATATCAATATCAAAATCTGCAAAATTCTCAAACTGATTTGGTTTTTCAAGACCAAGCTTATCATCAAACCTGATATTGATTGATTCTTCTACAATGAATGTTTCAGTATTGTATACTCTATAGCCTTTAGAGCGTTCAGAATATCCAAGAAGGAAACACTTTTGTGATTTAGAATCAAACTTACCAAGATGATCTTTAGTATTCAGAATAAAACATACACATCCAAAAGGATGGAAATATGAAATGTTGGGCTTTCTGTTCTTCCACAATTCATAAGGAGTCTTATTTAGAATAGGTCTGATAGAGATTCTATTCTGAATATAACACGCAGTGTTTATTGCTTCTGCCCAGAAATGCTTAGCCATATTGGTTTCATTGATCATGGTTCTGGCCATTTATTGTAGAGTCCTATTCTTTCGCTCTACAACTCCATTTTGCTGTGGAGTTCTAGGACAAGAGAAATCATGGGCAATACCATTTTCTTTGAAGAACACCTCAAAGAATCTGTTCTCAAATTCGCCACCATGATCACTTCTGACCTTTATGATTTTACACTCTTTCTCAGATTGAATCTGAGTGCAGAATTCAAAGAACACTGAATGAGACTCATCCTTGTGTTTCAAGAACTTTACCCATGTCCAGCGGCTATAATCATCAACGATGACTAATCCATATTTCTTCCCTCTGACAGATGTTGTTTTGACTGGGCCAAACAGATCAATGTGCAAGAGTTCTAACGGCCTTGAGGTAGAAACAACATTCTTAGACTTGAATGCAGGTCTGGAGAACTTGCCCTTCTGACATGCTTCACAAAGAGCATCTGATTTGTATTTCAGATTTGGGAGTCCTCTGACCAGATTTAGTTTGTTAATCTGAGAGATCTTTCTCAAACTAGCATGACCTAATCTTCTGTGCCAGACCCATTGCTCTTCAGAAACAGACATAAGACAAGTCACCTTCTGCTTCTCAAGATCAGAAAGATCAATCTTATAAATGTTGTTCTTCCTCTTGCCTGTAAATAGGATTGAGCCATCCTTCTGACTTACAGCCTTGCAAGACTTTTGATTGAAGATTATATCATAACCATTGTCACTTAATTGACTTATGGACAATAAGTTATGCGTTAATCCTTCTACAAGAAGTACATTAGTTATGGAAGGAGAGTTACCAAGACTTATGGTTCCAGAGCCAATGATTTTGCCCTTCTGATCTCCTCCAAACTTGACTTCTCCACCTGGTTTAAGCACCAGGTCTTGGAATGTAGACCTTCTTCCCGTCATGTGTCGCGAGCACCCAGAGTCCAGGTACCATGACATTTTGCTTTTTGTCCTCTTTTCCGCCAAGGATATCTGCAATAGGAATAATCTTTTCCTTAGGTACCCACAACTTCTTGGGTCCTTTCTTGTTAGTTCTCCTCAAGTTCTGATTGAACTTGGGTTTAGCAAAATATTTAACAGGAGGAACAGCATGATATTTCTTATTCTGAGTTGCATGATATTTCTTAGGTTGTGTCACATGCTTCTTGGTGTGTGTTATGTGAAAACTTTGTGCATGTGATGTGTGCTTAATATCATGGGAGTGGCCAAATTTAAATTGGTTATACAGAGGCTTGTATGATATTTTCATATCATCCACAGATTCAAGCTTGTATGGGATTTCACCCTCATAACCAATGCCAACTCTTTTGTTCCCAGACACAGCATATATCATAGAAGCTAGCTGACTTCTGCCAATACTTCTAGATAAGAACTTCCTGAAACTTAAATCATATTCTTTCAGAATATGATTCAGACTGGGAGTGGATTTTTCTGAATCAGAAGGAGATCCAACATTATTGGATAATTTTAAAACTTTTTCTTTTAATTCAGAATTTTCCAACTCAAGCTTCTTAGTTTCAAATTCAAATTGCTTTTTCAGCTTTTTGTATTTGATACTAAGATGAGCTTTTAATTCAAGAAGCTCTGTTAGACTGGAAACTAACTCTTCCCTAGATAGTTCAGAAAATACCTCTTCAGAATCTGATTCTGATGTAGATTCTGATCCATCATCTTCTGTCGCCATCAGCACAAAGTTTGCCTGCTCTCCTTCAGAGTCTGATCCTGATTCTGATTCAGAATCATCCCATGTTTCCATAAGACCTTTCTTCTTATGAAACTTCTTCTTAGGATTCTCCTTCTGAAGTTTTGGACACTCGTTCTTGTAATGTCCAGGCTCATTGCACTCATAGCAGACAGCCTTCTTCTTGTCAGATCTTCTGTCACCAGAAGATTCTCCATGTTCAAATCTCTTTGAACTTCTGAAACCTCTGAACTTCCTTTGCTTGCTCTTCCAGAGTTGGTTCACCCTTCTAGAGATCATGGACAGTTCATCTTCTTCTTCAGATTCTGATTCTTCAGGATCTTCTTCTCTAGCCTGAAATGCGTTAGTGCATTTTTTAATATTAGATTTTAATGCAATAGACTTACCTTTCTTCTGAGGTTCATTAGCGTCAAGTTCAATCTCATGACTCCTCAGGGCACTGATCAGCTCTTCCAAAGAAACTTCATTCAGATTCTTCGCAATCTTGAATGCAGTCACCATTGGGCCCCATCTTCTGGGCAAACTTCTGATGATCTTCTTCACATGATCAGCCTTGGTGTAGCCTTTGTCGAGAACTCTCAATCCAGCAGTCAGAGTTTGAAATCTTGAAAACATCTTTTCAATGTCTTCATCATCCTCCATCTTGAAGGCTTCATACTTCTGGATTAGTGCAAGAGCTTTAGTCTCCTTGACTTGAGCATTTCCTTCATGAGTCATTTTCAAGGACTCATATATGTCATGGGCCGTTTCCCTGTTAGATATCTTCTCATACTCAGCATGAGAGATAGCATTCAGCAAAACAGTCCTGCATTTGTGATGATTCTTGAAATCTTTCTTTTGATCATCAGTCATTTCGCTTCTCGTGAGCCTTACACCAGTAGCTTTAACAGGATGTTTGTAACCATCCAACAGAAGATCCCATAGATCAGCATCCAGACCAAGAAAGTAACTTTCCAGTTTATCTTTCCAATATTCAAAGTTTTCACCATCGAATATTGGTGGTCTAGTATAACCATTGTTACCATTGTATTGCTCAGCAGAGCCAGATGTAGATGCAGCTGGATTTGTTGGAATTTCACCAGCCATCTTTTACTGAAGCGTTTTTCTCTTCCTGAATCTTTTCTAAACACGGTTAAGTGCTTGCACCTTAGAACCGGCGCTCTGATGCCAATTGAAGGATAGAAAAACACTTAGAAAGGGGGGGGGGGTTGAATAAGTGTAGTCTAAAAACTTGAACGATAAAAACAATATGCACAGTTATTTTTATCCTGGTTCGTTGTTAACTAAACTACTCCAGTCCACCCCCACAGAGTGATTTACCTCGCCTGAGGATTTAATCCACTAATCGCAACAGATTACAATGGTTTTCCACTTAGTCCGCGACTAAGTCTTCTAGAGTATCCTGATCACAACCTGATCACTCCAGGAACAAATGCTTAGACACAAGCTAAGACTTTATTAGAGTATCCTGACCACCACGTGATCACTCTAATTACAACTGCTTAGACACAAGCTAAGACTTCCTAGAGTATCCTGATCAACACTTGATCACTCTAGTTACTTACAAATTAATGTAATCAAATAAGAGTTTTACAATGCTTCTTAAAAGCTATAATCACAACAGTGATATTTCTCTTAACGTTTAAGCTTAATCTCACTAAGATATTACAACAGCAATGTAGTGAGCTTTGATGAAGATGAAGTTTCTGAGTTTTGAGTTTGAGCAGCGTTTCAGCAAGTTTTTCAGAATAATTTCGTTCAGAATTGGTAACCTTGCTTCTCATCAGAACTTCATATTTATAGGCGTTTGAGAAGATGACCGTTGAGCGCATTTAATGCTTTGCGTTTTCCGTACAGCTTTGCATTTAATGCTTCACGCTTTTGTCAACTACCTCGAGCCTTGTTCACGCTGTGTCTACTGACGTTGCCTTTAATAGCTTCCAACGTTCCTTTTGTCAGTTAGCGTAGCCTGCCACCTGTACTTTCTTCTGATCTGATGTTTGAATATAATATTTGAATATCATCAGAGTCAAACAGCTTGGTGCATAGCATCTTCTTGTCTTCTGACCTTGAAGTGCTTCTGAGCGTGATACCATGAGAACTTCAGTGCCTCTGCTTCTGACCTCAAGTTCTTCTGATGCTTTCATAGACCCATGTTCTGATTCTGCCTTGACCATCTTCTGATGTCTTGCCAGACCATGTTCTGATGTTTGCATGCTGAACCTTCTGAGACAAAGCTTCTGAGCGCTGATTTGTGCATACTCTTTATATATTTCCTGAAAGGGAAATTGCAATGTATTAGAGTACCACATTATCTCACACAAAATTCATATCCTTGTTATCATCAAAACTAAGAATATTGATCAGAACAAATCTTGTTCTAACATTCTTTATAGTAATGACCTCCAATCCTCATTTTCCAATGGAACTGTATTTTCAATTCTCAGGTCTATGTTAACTTGCATGGCAAACAATGAACACTTGGAATAATGTTATCCTGAACACAATGAATCTTTTTACTAGGCTCACACTTTTAGCGGTTCAAATCACAAGTCCTTGACATAATGATTATGAAAGGAATGTATTGATAACTTCTTGAAGATAAATGAAAATTTTCATTGATGAACCTTGACAAAGAAAATGCCTGTGATATTCATGATTCAAAACCTTAGCTTCATCTTGAGTGGGGTAAACAACTTGGATAGCCCTTGAATATATGTAAGAAATTCTAAAGCAATAGAGACTTCTAAGTCGACAAGATTCTTGATCCTTTACCTGATTTATTGATTAATGATGCATGAGTTAATATCCTAATGAAAAGATTATGCATATGAAATGAGAAGCAAAAGCCAGTTAGAAATAAATTATGTAGCAAATTTTGGGGTGCAACAGCTGCCCCTATTCAATCTTCTTGAACCTGAATGTACGAACGACACAAGTTCTGGACATGAGAGGTGTAAGTGGATTGAATACCCAAAAGTACCATCAAAATTTGCATTCTGTGGCAGAGCAAAAGTGTTGAGTGTTATTAAGAGATACCAGCCGAAGGCAGACCAGAACAAATTGCTAACCTTAGTTAGGCTTGAAAAAGAGACATAACCTTAGCGTGGCTCGACAAGGAAGAAATCATCCGTAGAGGAATCTACCAGATTGCTAACCTTAGTTAGACTTTGAAAAAGATTGCTAACCTTAGTTAGACTTTGAAAAAGAAGACACAATCGTAGCGTGACTCCACAAGGAAGAAACTATCCGTAGATGAATCTACCAAATTGCTAACCTTAGTTAGACTTTGAAAAAGAAGACACAACCGTAGCGTGGCTCCACAAGGAAGAAACCATCCGTAGACGACTCCACCAAATTGCTAACCTTAGTTAGACTTTGAAAATGAAGACACAACCGTAGCGTGACTCCACAAGGAAGAAACCATCCGTAGACGACTCTACCAAATTGCTAACCTTAGTTAGACTTTGAAGAAGATTGCTAACCTTAGTTAGACTTCAAAAAGAGACACAGCCGAAGGGTGACTCGATAAAGGATGAAACCAGCCGAAGGGGAATCCGATCCTAATTGCTAACCTTAGTTAGACTTCAAAGAGAGACACCACCGAAGGGAGACCTGATAAAGGATGAAACCAGCCGAAGGGGAATCCGATCCTAATTGCTAACCTTAGTTAGACTTCAAAGAGAGACACCACCGAAGGGTGACTCTATAAAGGATGTAACCAGCCGAAGGGGAAACCGATCCTATCTTGCTAACCTCGGTTAGACTTCAAAAAGAGACACAGCCGAAGGGTGACTCTATAAAGGATGAAACCAGCCGAAGGGGAATCCGATCCTAATTGCTAACCTCAGTTAGACTTCAAAAAGAGACACAGCCGAAGGGTGACTCAACAAAGGATGAAACCAGCCGAACGGGAATTCAATCCTAATTTGCTAACCTCAGTTAGACTTCAACAAAGAGACGTAGCCGAAGGACGACTCCAAAAGGAAGAAACCAGCCGAAGGGGAATCTTGCCAAATTGCTAACCTCAGTTAGACTTCAAAAAGAGACACAGCCGAAGGGTGACTCTAGATCTGAAAGGGTATGCCAATAATCATTGGACTTGACTGAAGAAGACTAGTAACAACCAGACTCTTATTGGAGATATTGATGAACACTGAATTTGAAGGCGATGCCAATAACTATTGGGCTTGATCGAAAGAAAGGCTAGTGACAACTAGAACCAATCAGGGAATGCCAGTAAACACTGGGCTTTCAAGAAGGCATTGGTGCTTGCGGAACACGAGAATTACATGAATCCCTCAGGCCAAAGGCGGGGTGTAACCCTTCAAGGGTGGCAATCATTCGAATGGCCACACACATAGTATGGATTTCAAATGATTGAAAAATGAGATGGGTTGAATGCCCACCCTCACTCGCACTCTATTATGCACGCGGCATGTGGGAAAATAACCAAAATAAGACTAGTAACGACTAGACTCGACACGCGCATGACAATAACCACTGAACATTCACGGAGATGTTGATGCTTGCGAAGCATAAAAGTTACATGGATCCCTCAGGCCAAAAGGCGGGGTGTACTCTTCAAGAGTGGCATTCATTCGAGTTGCCACACACCAAGTATGATTACCCAAATGATTGAAAAAATGAGATGGGTTGAATGCCCACCCTCCTTCGCACTCTAATCTGCACGCAGCATACGGGAAAATAACCAAGGCAAACTTGCAAGAAGCAAGAGATATCCCTTATGCAAAAGGCAGTAAAGGGGACTCACAAAAGTAAGTACAAAGAGAAGACTGGTGACGACCAGACTCCATTAGATAATGCCAATAAACAATGGACTTTGAAGGAGGTATTGTTATTTACGGAACGTAAGAACTACATGGTTCCCTCAGGCCAAAAGGCGGGGTGTAATTCTACAAGAGTAACGATCATTCGAATTGCCACACACCCAGTATGGATTTCGAATGATTGAACTCAGCAAACGGGAAATAACCATAGAGACAATGATCTTAACGAAGAATGACTCTGTATCCAATCCACACTGAGAGAGAAAGTGAGACTTCTTCTGGAGATATATTACTTTGTGCCTTTGGAGCACGAACAAACTTGGCTTATGCATGTTTGATGCAGGTTTGAATTTTTCCATGGCGTAATGCTCCATATTCATGGAAATGCTACGCTTTTTGTAGATGCAATGTGAATGCAATGATTACTATATGCAAGAGATGACGAGGGCCCTTTAAAGAATATTCTGCTGACTTGTTGATCGAGCTTCGTATCTGACCTCGGGAGAGGTAAATACCAGGGAGAATCCCCTCAGTGTTAAGAACTCTATGGGGGTGCCAATAGACATTGTACTTTAACTTGCAAGATATACTCCTGATTGTTGACTTGAAGAATACTTCTGACTTCTCACCATGTGCCATAGCTCGGAGAATTTTTAGCTTGAGGAGATTCCCTCAATTTACCATGTTAGGGATGAGAAACCTTGATGAGGAACTCTTTATGGGATGAGTGGAACAACTCCGAGGAGAAATAAACTCCTATACTTGGGGAGAGGTTGAATTCTCAGGAGAAGTAAACTCTTATGCTCGGGGAGAGACTTTTCTAGGAGAAATAAACTCCTATGCTTTGATGAATGGAACTAACTCTCGGGGAAAGGCATTTGCCTCGAAAAGATCCTGACACCACCATTACTTGAGAAAATTATGCCCCAGCATATTCATACCTTTGAAATATTCTTTCTCTTGATCCACGGATCCTTGAAGAGATTTGTCGAATCTCGACGTAATTGCCCCAGATTGAGTGAGCTTAAGGGATTCCTCGACGTCACTACTTCAGATTGATTGAAATTAAGAGAGAGATTCCTTGACTTGATTAACCTTGATTGGTCGAATTTGAGATGTCAAACCTTGATTTGCTTGCCCCAGATAGGTTGAACTCACAAGAGAGATTCCTCGTCGTGACTGCCCTTGATTATGTACATCTTATCAGAATCCTCAAGTTTACTTCCCCTGAAGTCAACCAAACTATGGAAGCAACTTTATCATATTCAATGGAGTCTTCAAACTCTTCCCCTCAAGGATGCTTAATCAAAATGCATCTACTCAATAGAGTATTCAGACTTCTCCCCTCAGGGTTATCGATCAAAGAAAGTATCAACTGATTTGCTCAATGGAGCATTCAACCCTTTTTACCCTCAGGGTAACCAATCAAAGAAACATCAATTGTTCATGCTCAACGGAGTCTTCAAGCCACGTGCCCCTTGATAATCAATCAACAAAGGCATCAAACTGCACATGCTCAATGGAGTCTTCAGGCAACTTGCTTTGATAATCAATCTCTGAAATGATTTCTTTTTTACTCTACAGAGTTCTCAAGGCTCTTTCACTTTGACATGATCAAGCTCTTTACGGATTCTCATCATGGAAACTTCCTTGATGTTTAAGCAAATGTCTTGTATGCAAAAGAATGTTAATTATAAGAATGATAATCCTAATGCAAAGCCTATGCTAGTCTTGAAGTTTAGATAAACTTTTTATGCAATGAGGTGGCCACCTCTTGTGAATGAAATGTAAAGCGGGCATACAATACCAACATAGATATGTGTTACGCTTCATTGAGAGTCAGCTAAACGCTATCTCTTCGGAGTGCGTTTTCGAAATAAACCCTACTTCAATTAGGACTTTTAAGGGTTGTAACTTGGTCGGGTTCACAGTTTTCAGAAAACAAAGGATTTTTTAGGCTCAAAATTATGTGGTTCCCACCCCCTTCGTGATGTTCTCCATTCCTATATTCAGTTAACTCAACATGAGTGTTCGTCCCTCACAAGGAATTTTAAGACGGTTGAGGAATCAATGAGGTTTTTTCGGACATGGCAGTCGCTTCACCTTTTATTCTTCTGATTCATTATCACACGACTTTGTTTTTGCTTTTTTCACCATCCCCCCTTTTTTTTGCCATATTCTTTTCTTTATCCTTTTTTTTTTTTTTGCAATATATTTTTTTTCTTTCTTGAACAAGTCGTGTGACCTCGCATTGTCTTTGATTCGTTGGAAGTGATTGCGACTGCCTCATTCCATGATTAATGAAGAATTACCATTGTGGCATCATCATCTTTTGTCCTCTTGGTAGGTGAAGGATAATCATCACGGTTTTGACTTTCCTCAACCTTTTGAAGGATAACCATTGTTGTATCCTTAAATGTATATCATTTGGTGAGTTTTGAACACTTGATCAAGTTAAATGAACACTACCCTGCCCCAGGGTTAAAAATAAGGGTTTTTTCTGATAAAACAAGAAACTCCTCCTTCAAGGCTCAAAGGGGTTAACGAGGGTCTATCTCCCTTATATCTTCGGTGTTTAGGGATTTGAAACAATGCCTGTACATCATTAGTAGGGTTTTATTCAAAAACACACAGTTAGGGATTTTTGCATTTTTATAATCATCATCATTCTCCCTCCGCTCGTTGCCTAAGCAAGCGATAAGTAAAGTTGGTATCGTAATGCCAAAAACATTTTTTTTTTGAGTGAAAACGAATGGGTTACTTCAAGACAAACATAAACCATGTATTATGATTTTCATTTGAAAATTAACAAATTTTTACATGCTAGCAATGCTTAAACAAACAATGAAATGTTACAAATGAGAATGCAATAGAGAACTAAATGAATGCTCTTGTTGAGGAGACTTGACTCCGTATGGGCTTATTGCTCTTGAATGCTTTCTGCAGCTTTGATACCCCATTGAGACTTCAATATAAGCATAAACCTCTTTGGAATGAATGTTGTTGTTCTGAGATCAGCGAGGACCTGAACTTTGCCCTTGAATGTATTATGATCTTCAATTAAATGGCCAGGTGCCCCAGCATGGTAGCCACTTAGCATTATCATATGATCCTTCCACACACTTTATATTACTTCCCAGAAGAATATTCCAACAAGAGTGGTGCATTTTTATTTTTATTTTTACTTTAGGGATTCGAGCAATGCAAATGATGCAATACTCAAGATAAGAGTACGTCTTGCTTATCACTCGATCGGGAGCCCCAAATATAGATGCTAGAACATTAATCACCATCATGAATGGAAGAAACTAGTATAACCATCAAACTCAGGAGAGCTATATGTGGTAAGGAAGACCCATAATGCCAACTGAAATACCAACCATCACAGATATAACTGAGCACAAGGCACTTGCATTACATTGTTATGTTTCCCATATTCTTTTTATCTCTGTTGACAAGCAAAGGATTATGAGAAGAAAGTTCCAGGAAGAGATGACACAGGATATGAAGCACAGCTTGAAAATGAGAAATGCCTTTGCAGAACACTCTTGATTACCACATGGAAAAAGGTTCTGTCTGAGTCTCACAAGAATTTGTAGTGCATTAGGGATTCGAGCAATGCGAATGGTGCATTGCTCAAGATAGACAATGTCTTGCTTATCCCTCGATCGGGAGCCCCACGCAATTTCCACATGTGTACAAGTGATGATTATCACTTTGGCTTGCATGTCCAAACTAATCAGAGATAGAATAAATGACCTTTGCAGCTCTTGACATCAAGCACTAGGCACAATCCAACAATGTCTAAATCAAGGGAGTCACAATCTTTTATGGCTTTCAACCTTTTCTCCAATAGGTGGAACCTTTTTTCATTTTTCAATAATCGGAAACTTGAAGACTTCAATTTCCAAATTGTTCTCATGATGTGAAGACTCCTTAACAGGAATAGGAACCTCAACAATAATTCAGACATTCTAATTCATAAGAACTTTCCCTGAGGTGAAGTTAACATTTGCATTTGGCCTTTGACGAACCTCTCTCAACTCTTCCTGTCTAAGAGAAAAACTTGAATAGCCTCCATACATTGATTCCTGTCAATCCTCATTTCTGTCCTCGTCTCATTCAAGTCCTCACGGAGTTACCATCTTTCGAGCACATAGCGGTGAGAAGTCAACTTTGTTGCTGAGATCAGAATCTGAGTAGAAAGGGCCCCCATAACCTTCTGAGAGAAATATGAAATGCATGATAGTATGAATGCATGTTTCATTTCTAAGGGATCCTAAAGCCTTTTCACATTTTTGTTTTTTTTTTATTCTCTTTTTTTTTTTGCATATAGTATCCTTTCTTTTTTCCTTTTCCATCTTTTCCGTTTCTTTTACTTTTTTTTTAGAATCATACTTTAGTATCCCCCACAAATGAAGTGGATGAGGTAATGATGTTATGCAATGCCAAGTGGTGAGACTAAACGCCTCTCAATCTGGATATCTGAATTATACTGATCTTTCTGAATGATGCAGGTTCAAAATTCCGGCTTCAGATTGCAATATAGAAATCCGGGTATGATGAAGGCTAGTATCCTGTCCCACCCCAATCTCACGGGTATGTATTCTAGACACGGACAGGTGGTCCCTAATGGTCACCAGGGTCTACAGTTCCCATGGGGTACAAAGTGTTTGAGGCAACAAGCGTGCCAGACACAGTGTTCCATGAAAGAACCTCGCCCAGTTGTGGTACCCCATGTCAAGCTCGATCGTAGCAAGAGCCACGGGAGTCAACATGAGCATCCACGCTAATCCTATGTGTCACTGGCCTGGGTAGTGGGCCTTTAACCTCACAAAAACCCCCCACCTGCAAAACAAAGCAGAAAAATATGTGGCCCCCACGGGGACCCATAATATAGTCCAGATGCATGATGTGCAAGCGGAAATAAACATGATATGCAAACATATATACAAGATGTAAACAAACAAACAAACAAAGAAACACCCCATAAAAGAAACAAACAAAGGCTAGGATCGACTCGCTAAGAATGGACCAGCACAGGTCTATCAACATCCCCAGCAGAGTCGCCAGCTGTCGCTACCGCAAAAAATGGAATCAGAGTCTCCACCAATATATTTATCCCATCGAGGGAAAGGAATACCAGAAAACCTAACTCAGAGCAAAACAAGGTCTTTCGACCAGAGAATAGGGCACGGGAGTCGGTTACGCGAGGGGAAGGTGTTAGCACCCCTCACGCCCATCGTACTCGATGGTATCCACCTATGTTTGTTTCTAGCTAAAGGGTGTATCTATGTCCAAAACCTAAATGCGAATGAATGCAAAAGAAATACGGGGAAAAGAAGGAATTATTTACACGTGTGTTCGCTTAGGCCCCGCGACCCAATGTGAAGATACAGTAAGATTAGGTATCCTATAAATGTATTTTGTTGGCATTAATTTTTGGTAAACTTAGTGGATTGTAATGTGTAAGCTAATACAAATTTTGTACACGATGTCATGCTGGATGTCATGACATCACATCTGTTACTGAACTGACAGCAGAAGCACTGCAGTTTCAGTATGTGTGTTGTGTGTTCTGTTTTGGGCCTCCAAAACAATTGTTGGATTGTTACTCAATCCTATGTGGCACACACAACTGTATAAGGTCAGAACTTGAAGATTGAAGACTCTCTAAAAAAGGGAGATTTTTTAGGAAGATTCAACAAAGAAGACCTAACTTGTAGCAGAAGAAATTCTGTGATTTGTAACAATTTTGTAACAGCTTGTAGGCTGTGATTGTAAGCCCAAGTCCAGTTGGGAATAGGTTATAAATAGGAAACTTTGTAACCTAGTTTAGTGAGCTAGCCGGCATTTAGAAAGATGTAACTATTAGGGTTAGCCGTGTAGGTGAACCTCCCGGTTTGTGGGAAGGTCACTGATTTGTGCCTCGAAGCCTGTAGGTAAGAGGTTTGTTTTATTCACTCAGAAGCTGTGAAGCAATGAGTGAAGATTGTGTTCTTGGAACTACTCCATTATGTATATTTAAATTGTTGGTGATTAAGCTGTCGATGCAGTGGCTGAGGTGTTGACTGCTAGACATCATTGGTATGATTGGGAGTGGAATGGAGATATTCCATATCTAGGGAGAACCTAGGTAGAGGGGTCATTGGGTAGTGATTAAGTGAGGAGTTGTAAACTGGGAGTTTAGCTCTGAATTGATACTGCTAATAGTGGACTTCATCCCTGGCTTGGTATGCCCCCAGAGTAGGTTGATTGAACCGAACTGGGTGAACAATTCTGTGTGCAATTTACTTATTGCTGTGTTAATTGTACGATGTCATAGCATCAGAGATGACATCCATTGTTTACTTGTTAATCAAGTCTGTAACAGAACTAGTTCAGAAGTGACTCTGCATAATTCAGCTATGCAGTGTTTATAATGGTTCTGTAGTTTGTATGATCTCAGATTAATCATGGACAGAAGATAATTTAAGAGATCAGTTGTAATACCCTGCATGATATGTTTGCACAGCTAGATGTCTTAACATCGTGTTTGACATCTGAGACTGTCATACCAGAATTTCAATTGGTATCAGAGCAGGCATCCTGTCTGTTTCTGGATGAGATCTATGGGAGATACTTTCTGGTTTTATGCAAGGTAGATGATGTAATCAACAGCTAGAAGAGGAAGACAACAAGTGGCAGTTGGCCTTTCTCTTGTCTTGGATTAAATTACTCTTGGGCAGAAGGGTGATAAGATTGAAGACTCAAGAAGATGTGTGTGTTCTAAAGCTGGTTGATTGTGTTTGCTGAATGTTTTGATTGTGATACAATATTAATGAAGAACCATGAAGGGAGCATGAAGTCTAAGTACTGAGGAAGATTGTGTTCAATGAGGAATTGAACAGAGGGTGCGCTCTTGAAGACATGAAGATGCGTCTTATGTTTTCCATTCATCAAAGTACAAGGAAACATGTGTTGTCCTGGATAAGGGGAAAGTATTATTGTTGTTGTGCTGATTGAGTTTCCAACATGTTGTTTTTCTTGGTGGAAGGTGAGATTACCAAGGATGTGTGTGATGTCACACCTCATGTTATAACATGTTCTGCTTAATCTAGAAGTGAAAGCAGACAAGGTACTGAAGTTTGAAGAGCAACATTATTGTCAAAAGTGGCAGTTTTGACTTAGTGTGGATTGGAATGGGCAGATTCTAATCTAGATGACAGTAGTGGTCTAAACTACTTTCATGTTGAAGACTTCATATGACATGAAGAGAGTTACTTGATCTTAAAGTTGAAAGATCTTGGTAACTAGGTGTGTTTGACTGGTGCCAGGACCAGTTTATTGTGTGAACTAAGGAATGTTCATATTGTTTGGTCCCTAGAAGTGGAGGATGGACCAAACTGTAGGTGTGCTAGACCAAATTGACCAGTAGATGTTGTCCAAGAAAGTAAAATTCAGAAGATTCAAGCGGAAGTGAATATTCTTGAATTGTTTTGTTCAACATTCAACACAGAGAAGACTATTATCAGAACCTTCAAGCGGAAGTGAAGACTATGATAAGGTAATATCTGTTACTATCTGATCATGAGTAGGTTTTTGGGTCTAATGTGTAGCTTGAAGATGAAGCAAGCTATTTGTTAGGGTGAAACTGTTGTTATGCCCTATGTGTGATGCTTACTATTATAAGATGTGAAGTAAGCAATGTGTATTCTGTTGAATTCAGACTTTTATCCGCTGCTCAATCTCTGGAACATATTCTAAGTTATTCAACAGAAATTATTTTAAGCAGATTCTTACAGCCATAATTGAAGTGTCAAAGATACTTGAGTAATCTCTCAAGTCCACTCATTTTGACATGGTTCATTATTGCTGATGAATGACTCTTGATCAATGCCATTCATAAAATCTGCATGTGTTTTCCTGAAAGGAGGAATAAATGTCACACTAAAGGTTGTGACATCTGTACTGGTATGCAGCTACCAGTTGAAGAACAGATGTTCTGGTGCTAAACAAATGTAGTGTGAGTACATATGTTTGGAACCTACTCCTGACCTGGAAGAGGAGACATCTGACTGTGATTGATCAGGACACGATCAATTGGTAATTCTACACCAATGTTCATATATGTAGAAATTACTTATTTTGCTCAAAGTGCCATAATTGATTTATGAAGGTATACCTTTCTATCCCTTTATATTAAAATCAAGGTGAGCCTATATCTGGTATTTTCTTCTGATCAAAGGAACCAGATGTGTATTGTGATTCATTACCATAGAACAGTTGTTGGAGCTGAATACTGTGTCTTATACACAGTGAAATATGGTTATGATTTGTGAACTTCCCTAAGTAATATTCAAAGAGGGAAGTTATGTTGAAGAATCAAGGATGTCAGATGATTCATTAAAAATCTGACTAATTCAGTGTCATGCCATTCTTAAAGTCTACTCCAGAAATCTTTTGAGGGAATCTCCTCTATAGGTATAGACTATGGCATCCATCATCTCATAATCAGAGTGAGAGTCTGAAGTGGTATATTGAGATGCTGGCTATTTATTCCTTGATTATGCTGATAAGAGAACTCTACTATCTCCACCAAACTGTTATGATCAAAATGTTAGAGATGTTAACCAAACTGCTATGAAAGATGATGTCACATCAGATGTTACAACATCATCTCAAGTCTTCATGTGTTAAAGTGATTTACTGCCAACATTGTGCATGTTTTTGATAAGGCAATCAGTCAAGATGATCTAGTGTGAGTAGTAATTCTTACTGATCTGACTAATAAGTACTTTAAGCGGAAGATTTAGTACTTATTGGATTGGAGCCTCTATGCAAGAAAGTGAAGATATGGTCAGCCAAGAAGATCTAGTGTGAGTAGATATTCTTACTGATGTATTGATAAGGACTTAGGAGCGGAAGACTTAGTGCTTATCATTTGAAGAGTCTGAATGCATGATTGCATTTATGGACTAGTGTGTGAACTAAAATTTCATGTTCACTGTTATCTTCACAAGGTTTAAAAGTTAAATGGCAATCTTATCTGGTGTTATATTAAAGAGAAGAAGTTGTGATGAAAATTGTGCTTATAATCATCACAATCATTGAAAAACCATAATGATAGGATTCAGACCTATCTATTGAAGACAAATTCATGGTTATACATTCCAAGTTATTCTACTACAAGTTACAGTAAGTGGCAGCCTGTATATTGTGTAGCAAGTAACTAAGTATTCTATATTTGGAAACTGTGGCAAGTCCAAGTGAAGGATGCTTTAAGCACAAACATCAAAGATGTCCTCTGTTTGTATAAGTGAGGGGGAGTAAAGGAGTTTGAAGATCAGCTATGACAAAGTTAATCTGCATATAATCTATATGGAAAGTCTATCAATGACTAATATCAAAAGCAGATGAACAATGTCATATGTGATGTCAGGACATAACTCATAACATGTTTTATCCTTGAAACCAGCAAGGAACATTCATTGATTTATCAACAAAAAAAACATGTTTTGATGGTGTGTATCACTTGTTCTGATATGGTGCATGTTCCAACCATTGCACAAGTCCACCTGATGCAGAATTTTCAAATAACATCTCTTGATCAAGACACTTGTTAAAGTCTAGGTATGTTATTCATTATGCTCAGGATTATAGAGTCTTTTGTTTCAATTTATTCTTTCTTTATTTTTGAGTCACTTATATTTATCTGCTAAATATAAGTATTGTTCATTAGTTTAGGTTATGTTTATCAAATTGTGATGAACATAGGGATTAAGGGTAGTGTTCAGATATTGTTAAATCTGAGGTCAATCTTTGCAGTTGTTTTGCATAAGATTTTGAGTCTTTTCTTTGTTTAGAGTCATTAATTCTAGTCTGAATACATGTTGCTTCTTGTATTCTAAGTTGTTCAATATAGATTTGTTGTCTATTTTAAATAAGTCATGTGAGTCTATAGTCTTGAACACTGACTAAACAGAAGAAGTTCAAGACATTAATGTTGGTCAATTGAAGTTGCAGTAGTGCTGAAATCATACTGCATGATCCGCCTGCAACTACCATCTTGGCAACATTTGTGGCCAAACAGGGGGAGATTAATTTTGTGCAGTAGATCCTGTTGATGCTCTACTCCTCTTGTTCCTGTTGATGTTCTTGTATTGAATGTTCCTGTTATAAGCTTGTGGAGAAATATGGAAATGTAGCTTGTGAAATGGATAGTCAAGTTGATAAAATGTATTAGCTATTGTTGTAACAGTGTTTAGCCAAAAATTTGCCAAAGGGGGAGATTGAAGATACAGTAAGATTAGGTATCCTATAAATGTATTTTGTTGGCATTAATTTTTGGTAAACTTAGTGGATTGTAATGTGTAAGCTAATACAAATTTTGTACACGATGTCATGCTGGATGTCATGACATCACATCTGTTACTGAACTGACAGCAGAAGCACTGCAGTTTCAGTATGTGTGTTGTGTGTTCTGTTTTGGGCCTCCAAAACAATTGTTGGATTGTTACTCAATCCTATGTGGCGCACACAACTGTATAAGGTCAGAACTTGAAGATTGAAGACTCTCTAAAAAAGGGAGATTTTTTAGGAAGATTCAACAAAGAAGACCTAACTTGTAGCAGAAGAAATTCTGTGATTTGTAACAATTTTGTAACAGCTTGTAGGCTGTGATTGTAAGCCCAAGTCCAGTTGGGAATAGGTTATAAATAGGAAACTTTGTAACCTAGTTTAGTGAGCTAGCCGGCGTTTAGAAAGATGTAACTATTAGGGTTAGCCGTGTAGGTGAACCTCCCGGTTTGTGGGAAGGTCACTGATTTGTGCCTCGAAGCCTGTAGGTAAGAGGTTTGTTTTATTCACTCAGAAGCTGTGAAGCAATGAGTGAAGATTGTGTTCTTGGAACTACTCCATTATGTATATTTAAATTGTTGGTGATTAAGCTGTCGATGCAGTGGCTGAGGTGTTGACTGCTAGACATCATTGGTATGATTGGGAGTGGAATGGAGATATTCCATATCTAGGGAGAACCTAGGTAGAGGGGTCATTGGGTAGTGATTAAGTGAGGAGTTGTAAACTGGGAGTTTAGCTCTGAATTGATACTGCTAATAGTGGACTTCATCCCTGGCTTGGTATGCCCCCAGAGTAGGTTGATTGAACCGAACTGGGTGAACAATTCTGTGTGCAATTTACTTATTGCTGTGTTAATTGTACGATGTCATAGCATCAGAGATGACATCCATTGTTTACTTGTTAATCAAGTCTGTAACAGAACTAGTTCAGAAGTGACTCTGCATAATTCAGCTATGCAGTGTTTATAATGGTTCTGTAGTTTGTATGATCTCAGATTAATCATGGACAGAAGATAATTTAAGAGATCAGTTGTAATACCCTGCATGATATGTTTGCACAGCTAGATGTCTTAACATCGTGTTTGACATCTGAGACTGTCATACCAGAATTTCACAATGCCTACGTATCCCTTAACAGGAATCAGAGTGACCGTAGTTCGGCTCCATAGTTTCCATTTGTTTTTGTGTTTTTTAGTTGAACAGAGGTTAAAGTCGCAATCCACGATGCTCGACCTTTGGAGACTTATACGCCTAATTATGGAATGGATTCAACATGTTCTTAAGAATGCCACGAGGGCGAGAGACAGAAGAGAGTTTGAGTGTTTCGAGGAAATCCCTAAGGCAAGGGAAACTCGAGTTACTCTTTGGTTTGTGTCTTTTAGAATTTGGGAACTTACGCCCGAATGGTTCCCTAAAGCAAGGGAGATCCAAGCGCTCGAATGATTCCCTAAAGCAAGGGAGATTCAAGCTTCCATTCCCTTTTTAATGATTTTCACTTTTTTATTAATGCTTTTTAAGTGTTTTCTTTGTATTTTTTAAGGGAATTTATTTTGAGTATTTATTAAGTGTTTTAATGTTGAAAAGAAAAAGAATGAAAAAACAAGGGGGACTAACCTAATTTCTAAACCTAGTGTTATTCTAATTCCTATTTAAGATTTAAACTAAAATCTAAGGGAAAGCTAAATCTAATGTTAACATGGTGACTAAATTCTAAACTAAGGGAGCATACAAATTGTATCAACAAAATAGGCTCAAAATATGGCCAAAAATCTAAGCAACAAAGTCATACAAAAATTATACTACAATAGCATGAAAATGACACAAAAGCATAAAAAGAAGCAATTCAAAAATTAACCTAAAAATACTACTATTTTTATGAGTTTTTTGCAAGTGTTAAGGGAATTCTAATTCAAACCTAAATTGTACTAAAAACCTAAATTTTAATAAGCCTAAACTAGTATTTTTTTAGAGGTTTTTATGTCAATAACTACCTAAAAATCTAACAAAATTATGATTTTATTCCATTCTAATTACCTAAAAATCTAACCAAAATGTGATTTTTATATGCTTTTTATTATCTAAAAAATTTGAACAAAACTATGTCAAGAATCCTAAATTCTACAAAGAAAACATGAGAACAGGGGGGGTGAAAGCCTGAAAATATGGTGCAGCAGGTAATTCAGGGCCCATGGTTCAAATCTTTTTCCAAATTTCATGATTCAAGTTTATGGTTCACTAATCCACCAGATTTTTCTTAATATTCTAATTGTCATTAAACTAATTACGATTAATCCTCACTCAATATCACATTAATCTCAATCAATTTAATTAATCAAAACAAAAATAAAAAGGGGAATTAGGTTAGAGTTTTGTGACCTTTGACATTCTCCTTCCCTCACTCGCGGCCGAAGCGGCGCCGGGAATTGGCATCGGAGATTCACCCCTCGCTCTCAACCATCCCTTCTGAATTCATCTCTCGTCTCTCCGATGAACATCCTCTGCCTCTCTCCGTCTCACACTCTATGTTCTCGAATCTCCGAAAACAAATCCGCCTCTAGTTCGATGAAGATGAAGAACGAACGAATTGACTTCGGTTTCCAGGTATTTCATTATCTTCCTTTCTCGCTGCGATTCCTTCTCTACTTCACCGATCTCTCCTCCTTCTTGAATCCCATTCAGTGGTGTTCTTCTTCTGGTTTGTTGTTGTTGTTGCGACGTGATGATGATTGGCGTCGCAGGTTGCAAGATGAAGATGATTCACAGATGCTGATGATTCAAAGACGACGCTGATGAAGGTGCCGTGCGGTTCAGAAGATGATGAAGATTTTTTCTGTGAATTGAATTCACGGAGATGAACGATGAAGGAAGTTCTTGAGATTGAAGATGAATGGAGATTGTTGATAAAGGTGAATTCGGTGATTTTCTTCAGAGATTCAGGTTTCTTGCATAATTGTAGGGTGATTGGAGAATCTTTTTGGACGAATTTGTGGTGAATCGATGGAGGTTCTGAGAAGTTGTGGTGGTGGATTGAAGAATATAGAAGAGAAGATAAGGGAGATTGAAGATTGCAGAGAATTTGTTACAAGGTTCGTTCTCCTTTGATTTTTTCCTGTTCTCCAAATTTGCTACGATGGTGATTTTATGAGTTTTGGTGATTGAAGGTTATTGGTGGAAGAGAATGGTGGTGAAGAAGATGGTGAAGAAGGTGGAAGAGAATGAAGAGGGTGAGTGAAGTTGAAGATTGAAGAATGTGAAGTGAGGATGGAGATGAATGAATGAAGAGTGAAGGGATGTGAATCTCTGTGAACAATGGTGAAGAAGCTGAATGAAGGTGGGGATCCTGATTTTATAGAAGCATCCAGGTTAAATTCTCCCTCTCATTTTTTCTGTTTTGATTCAGTTATTTCTGTTAGCAATTGGTTGAAACTCTGTTAGACAGTTAGGTTAGTAACTGATTATGTTAGGGGACGGTTATTTATATGAATTCTGTTTGGACAGTTACTGAGTTAGAAGTTGGTTAGGATGTGAAACTGAGTTATGTTCAAAAATAGCTAGGGAAGGTTTCTGTTAGTTGAATTTTTGTAGAATGAATTTAAAAGTCAGTTGCAGGGTGGTTAATGTGAGCTGATGTTTGAAATTGTTTTGGGACTGATGCTTGGCTCAAAATTGCAGTAGGTTCACCGACACGAAAGGTATGTTGCAGCAAGTCTGGTGTATATTTGATATGCGTGGAATTCTGAACCGTGCGTATTTCGGTTTAAAAAAATGGAAATGTTAGAAACTGTTAGATATTTTCTCTTTGACCAACTGTGTGAACATGAGTGTATTGGTTTATGGGACTGTTTTTGAATGATGCTGAATGGTATGGACTGATATTTTATTTTCCTTGAATTTGCTGCTTTGCTTTTTATCCGTTTCTGATACTGATTATGCGCCTTGTGAATTCCCTTTCTCTGAACCTGAATAAAAGTGTATGTTGCATCCTGTTTATTGAAATGGTTTGGAATTGGCAGTTGGTTTTGAATAGTGGCTATTTATGAATGTGTGGAATTTGGTTGTCACTAGAAGTTCGAAGCATAATCTGAACTCTAACTTTGAACTGCGTATGCTGTACTGGATCTCTATTTTCTGTTTGATGTATCATGACCTTTTTATGAACATTTGATTTTCAGGTTGCCTTATGTACAGTACCTATGCGAAGGCCCGAGATCTTCTTGAACTGAATGTGACTGGCTAGCATGAGCTTGGTTTACATCATGGGTCTGATTTGAATATTAATTGATTGGGATGGAACTGTTAGAAGTGGTTTGTATATGAATGAGCTGCTTAGAAAAAAAACTGTATGCACATATGGTGAGGGCAAGGCAGAAGTGGATCATGAAGGTCAAGGGTGCAATATGAAGAGAATGCTTGAAGATTGACTTGGAAGTGGGCTTAGGACATCAAGAAAAGTCTTGGTCAGAGGCCAAATGGTTAAAGGATAGGCGCTGACTTTGGTCAACTGTTTGACCTGAAAGTCAACAGTTGACCAAAGTCAACCATAGGTCAAAATGTGAATTCTTGTGATGATGTATTGTACTTGGATTTTATAATGGGAATTGGACTTTGGAAATGTAATTTGACCTTCGAACCTTAGAATAGTGGAGTGTTGACTTTTGATTTGAATGTTGACCTTTTCAAATAAACATTGACTTTTCCTTGTACTTGTAATGGATTCAATCTTGAAATTTTGCTCCCTTGAATATATTCTTTATAGTAATGACCTCCAATCCTCATTTTCCAATGGAACTGTATTTTCAATTCTCAGGTCTATGTTAACTTGCATGGCAAACAATGAACACTTGGAATAATGTTATCCTGAACACAATGAATCTTTTAACTAGGCTCACACTTTTAGCGGTTCAAATCACAAGTCCTTGACATAATGATTATGAAAGGAATGTATTGATAACTTCTTGAAGATAAATTAAAATTTTCATTGATGAACCTTGACAAAGAAAATGCCTGTGATATTCATGATTCAAAACCTTAGCTTCATCTTGAGTGGGGTAAACAACTTGGATAGCCCTTGAATATTGTCGCACGCTCGCGAAAATGAAACAGAGTCGCCACCGATATATTTATCCCAAAGAGGGACAGGAATATCAGAAAACCTAAGGTGAATAAGAACGAGGTCTTTCGACCAGAGATAGGGTACGGGAGTCGGTTACGTGAGGGGAAGGTACTAGCACCCCTCACGCCCATCGTACTCGATGGTATCCACCTATGTTTGTTGCTATCTAAAGGGTGTATAAATCTAAAGCTTAATTACTAAGGGAATGCATGCAAATGAAAGAAAAGAAACACGGGGAAAAAAAAGGTTTATAAATAGTTGTGCTCGCTTAGGCCCCGCGACCTAATTCCTACGTATCCTTTTCAGGAATCAGAGCGCCGTAGTTCGGCTCTTTAGTTTTTGTTTGTTTTTGTGTTTTTTAGTTGAACAGTTACATTCGCACTCCGCTGCTCGACCTCTGGAGTCTTAAGCTGGGAATGGAGCGGAAGTAACGTGTCCGATTAGGAGAAAGAATGCCCTGAAGGCAAGAGAAAGAATGCCTCGGAGGCAAGAGAGAGAAGAAAGATTTTGAGCGTTTCGAGGAAATCCCTTAAGCAAGGGAAACTCGAGTTACTCTTTGGTTTGTGTTTTTTAGAAGTTGGGAACTTACGCCTGAATGGGACCCTTAAGCAAGGGAGATCCAAGCACTCGAACATTCCCTTAAGCAAGGGACGTTCAAGCTTCCATTCCCTTTTTAAGAATTTTCACTTTGATTATTAGTGTTTTAAGTATTTTCTTTGTATTTTTTAAAGGGATTTTATTTTGATATTTTTAGATGTTTTAAGTTGTAAAAGAAAAGAAACTAGCCTAAGTGAAAACTAGCCTAATATGAAATGGGATTTCTACCTAATGTTATCATGGTTTCTACCTAAAGGTTAGGAATTAAAGAAACATGGAAAATAAAGATCACAATTATAAGCAAAGATAGTGAGTAACACAATGGTACAAAAATTGGCATACAAGCATATAGTAACAAGTCAAAAATATAGTACAAAATGAGTTAAAAATACTACTATTTTTTTATATTGATTTTTATGGGAGAAATTGAATTACAAGTCAAGCAAAAAGACTAAAACAATTAGCCTAAAACTAATATTTTTATGAACATTTTTATATGACAAAATTAGTATTCTAATCAAACACAAGAATTAAAATAAAAGTCTAAACTAATATTTTGTGATCATTTTTATATATCAAAATTGGTATTAAAGTCTAAAAATGATAGGAAGAAAATTAGCTTTTTATTATTAAAAGAAGTGACAAAAGAAATTTAATTAAAATCTACATTGATTGATAAAAAACATGGAACTGGGGGTGCAAAAAGAATTATAGGCTGGTGAATAGAAGTTAGGGCGCAGGCCCAGTTTGTCTGGCCCAGAGGGCGTTTTTGTTCAGAACTCAAAAATAGTGTGCCTGGGCCTTCAGGGGGTGCGAATTGCAAAGAGGCCCAGAATGAATTGTTTTTGTTGCAGATTTTTTGTACCGAAAAGAAGGCGCTGGGCCCAGGTGGGGTGTGATCAGTAAATTTGGCCCAAGACATTGAATTGATCCAGATTATTATTATTATTATGAATTATTCCAATAAAACTCTGGTTAATGTTCAATTAGCCCTTAATTAATTGCAATTAAATTGATTTAAACGAAACAATTAATTAAATAAATAAAATAAAAAGAAAATGGAGATTGGGAATTAGGGTAAAATGTAATGTGACCTTTGGGATGCCCTTCAGAATCAAGCGCTCCCTCTCTCACAAACGGCGGCGATATTCTCCTCCTCCGGCGAACGCTTGTCGTCGTTCTTCTTCCAGCAAGAAGTTTCCGCCGTGAATCGAAAGGAGATAATCAACATCTCGTATCTCCGTTTCGCTCTCTCACTGCTCTGATTCCTTCACCCTTCGACATCTTCGATGCTCTCAGACTCATCGTGAAACGACACCGGAACCTCCTTCAATCTTCTTGCATTTTGAATAGGCGACGATGAAGGAATCTTGACAGTTGTTGTTGCTGTTGTGATGCGATGATGAATCGCGATGATTGAAGGTGATGATGAACTTGCAGTGAAGATGATGAACGAAGATTCTTGATTAGAGATTACCGGCTAATCCTCTGATTCTTCTTGTTTCTTCTTTTATCTTCTTTGCAGAAATGGAGGCATAGAGAGGTTACAGAGGTTTGCGATGAAGAAGGATGATGAAGAATGGGGAGTGGAAGGTGTATGAATGGTGTGAAGTGAAGGTTGCAGGGAAGATGATGGATGAGGATGGAGAAGGTTCAGCAATGGTGAATGGCTCGAGAGGAACTGAGAAAGGTGAAGGTTGAAGTTTGAAGGTGGAGAGTGAAGAGAAGTGAAGATTGAAGATGGAAAATGGAGGGAATGAGGAAGATGAAGAGAGGAAGATGATGAAATGGTTCTGGAGGAGAATGAATGGATGAGAGAAAGAGATGAAGTGTGATGAATTATGGAAAATGGTGGAGAGAGCAACTGAAGCATGATGAAGATGTTATATAGGTTGAGAGGATCTAAGCAATGGAGGGAGATTGAAGAGTGAAGCTTGTTAAAGATTTTTGGTGAGTTTTTCTCCTTTCCCATTTTCTGTTATGATTCGGTTAGCTTTGTTAGGAGGCAGTTAGAGATTGTTGGAAATCGCTTATATGGCGGTTAGAAGTTAGTTACAAAGTTTGTTAGGAAGTTAAACTGAATTCGTTTGTTATGTGACAGTTAGAGGTTGGTTAAGGGGACTGTAGGATGATTGAGTTAGTTAGTAACTGAAAGTTAGTTATAGTTACTGTTATGTATGGAGAATATGTTTGGTTAGTGATGGGAAAGGTTAGAATTTTGTTATTGGTTAGAAGGTGGTTAAATTAATTATATTAAAATCTGCTAGGTGGTTAAATCTGTTAACTGGTTATAAGGTTTGAGAGGTTAGAAAGAACTTGAACTAATGGTTAGTTGGGTTGGGTTATGGCTGTGTTAGACTGTTAGGTTGAGAAATGTTAGTGAATGATTAGGAAAAGATGTTGTATATGGTTAAAAATGACATGAAGGGCTGCTGGTTTGAACTTGTATTAAACATGATGATGATGATAGTAAATATAAGTGCTTAAACTGTGTGGTTCTGTTTCTTTGAATCTCTGCTGCCTGAGATTGTTTGAAATCCTTTAGGAATACATACTGTAATGAGCTGTTAGAAATAATACTTGTGTTGAACTGCCCAAACTCTTTGAACAAATTTCCATGCTTGCTTTTAGTACTGATTATTCGATAACTTGTGTACAGGTAGTGTTGATGGCTTTAGAAATACGCGAAGACGGATCTGTCTGGACACTTGCTAATTCATTGATGGTGTACAAGTTTGAAGGTTCAGCCTAGAGTGGTATAAAGATGGCGAGCAAAATCTAAAGTGAAAACCACATGATGATGAAGCATCTTTTTTAGAAACCATAATCTCATAACTTTCTCCTCATTTCTTTTTAGTATCATATCTCAAAGTGTAATGTAATCCAGTAGATTGTCTGAGATGGAATGAAGTTATGGATGTAAATTATAATGATGGTTCTGCCATATATTTTTGGGATTTTTTGTAATGACATTGACTTGGAATGGTATAAGGATATGTAAATTTTGTAGCAAGCCTTGAATGAGCAAATTCCATTTTATACTCTTGCATCTCGAATAAATAAGTAATACTGATGTCCATATAATATGGCTTCAAAAGAAATGAATTTAGTTCAATGTCAACCTTGTTTAGATGCTTCCAAATAACTCCAAATGATTCCAAATGTTACCATCATTAACAATTTTTGTATGTTGATCCCTAAATGGAAAAATAGCTTAAAATGAATCCACACACTCGAGTAAGCTCGTGGGGAGATGAAACCTCAATAGAATGATCTCTTTGACCACCACGTGAATAGGGAAATAAACCCTAACTCAATTAGTGACTTATATAGCTCAAACAGCATAGAAATAGTCCTAGTCTTTCATGATCCTTGATCCCATGCTAATGATTAATGAAATATGTTGTGCTATGCGAATGACCTAATATAAGTATGCAGATGAACGAGAAACATAAGCCAAATGGATGTAAAATTGGATGGGCAAATTTTGGGGTGCAACAGCTGCCCCTATTTAATCGTCTTAAACCTGAAAATGAGATTGGCGCTAGCCTTTCGAATCTTAAAGGTAGAAGGAGATTAAATACCAAGTGAACCTGAAAATTTGCCTGATTAGAGATGTGATCCACTAGGGAAGAAATGGTGTCAAATCCACTGAGGAGTTCTGGATTGATCAAATTAACTCTGGGTTAGAAGTGAAATAAACATCAACTCTGGGTTGAAAAAGAAAGAAGGGTCGACTCTGGGTCGAACAATAAAGGGAGGTCAACTCTGGGTTGGATGAGAAAGGAAGAAAATCAACTCTGGGTTGAGAGAAGGTAGTTGGATAATGACTGTGGGTTGAAAGCAGAAAGATGAACAATTAGAAATAACCGTCAACTCTGGGTTGAGTAAAAAGATAACCATCAAATCTGGGTTGAGTGGGAAAGGAGAAATATAACCGTCAACTCTGGGTTGAGTAAAAAGATAACCATCAACTCTGGGTTGAGTGGGAGAAGGATCAAATCTGGGTTGAATAAAAGATAACCGTCAACTCTGGGTTGAGTGGGAAAGGACAAAAGATGACCGTCAACTCTGGGTTGAGTGGGAAAGGAATCAATTCTGGATTGAATAAAGGGTAACCGTCAACTCTGGGTTGAATGGGAAAAGGCAAGAGACAACCGTCAACTCTGGGTTGAGTGGGAAGAAGATCAACTCTGGGTTGAATAGGAAAGGAGAAAAAAGAGATCAACTCTGGGTTGAATAAAAGAAAAGATAACCTTCAACTCTGGGTTGAGAGGGGAACTAAGAATCAAAAATATCCGTCAACTCTGGGTGAGAGGGAAAAGATAATTAACTCGGAGTTAAAAGATGAAGGGAAAATCAACTCTGGGTTGAACACAAAAACATCAACTCTGGGTTGAAGAAAGATGAACATGATTGAATCTGGGAAATGACACCACAATGGTAACTCTGAGTGATCCAGTGGAACATCAATTGAATGCTTGTAGAGAACCCATCTGGTGAGTAACTTGGCTTATGCTTCATATGCAATGTTTGATTTATTTGTGCACTTTTGGAGATGCAATGCTATGGATTCTATATGCAGTGTACTGATTGATTAGGGTTTCTGCTTTGTATGGAATAGATTAGGTGGAGTTCTGACACTCTGCTTGATTCGAGATAGGGTGGATGCCCCTGCTTTATTGATGATTGGATTATTGTGGGAGAAATGTCAATGAGAATGCAATGATATGCATGATGCATGCATGACTATGAATGGAATGATTTGTTTCCAAGGTACCGGGGATGGATGGAGAGTGCCTTTGTAGAGATGTCATAGCTTGAAGGATAGCCCTTGTGAAGGTAAGGTGTTTGGCTTGACTCCTCGACACTTGTCTTGATATCTGACATTTGATTGAAGATGAAGAAATGAATTGTCAATAGCTTGCCCCAGTTTGTAGGATCTCTTGAGAAAGAACTTTGATATGCTTGAATCATGGAGATTTGCAATGGTCTTCCCCAGTGTTGATCATGGAACGAATGCCCCAGATTGAAAGGAAATTTTCCACCTAATGGATGTTTCAGATATTTGCTTAGTGGATGACCAACCTTTGCCTTTGTAAGATTACTCGATGGAATTTCAATGTTGAACTTTCCTTGGTATCAAGTACTTAATTTCATATTAGAGACAATTTTGTTTTGAAAGAGATAATGAGAATGCAATGCACATGTTAATCTCAAAAGAAAAGTTTTATTTGTCAAAATGTTGTATTGATACTAACACAAGTGACGAGCAACATTAGGAGTCAGTTTGACATGATTTTACAGTTTATATGCTTTCGGAACGAACCCTGCTTCAATTAGGACTTTTGAGGGTTGTAACGTGGCCGGGTTCATGGTTTAAGAAACAAAGGATAAAGGCTCAAGTTCTACTTAACCCACCCCTTCTTCGTGATGTTCTCCAGTCCTACGTTCAGCTAGTTTGACACGAGTGTTCGCCTTTCAGGAAGGATTGTGATGGACGAGGATCCTTTATTGCTTTGACGGAGGTGGCAGTCACCCTTTAGTGTTTCCAATGATGGTCACAACAACTTGTCCCTTGGAGGATTTTTCTTTTGCTTTGCCTTTTGCTTTCCCTAACTTTTGCCTGGGCAAAAAGTTTCTTTTGAATTTGGCTTTTGTTGTCCAGCGGGATATGCCCTAATTTTTGCCTAAGTCATTTGCTTTCAAGCTTTTTTCTTTTTTGACTTAGCGGGCTATTGTTTTTTTTTTATCATGATTCATAACTTTCTTTTCATTCTTTTTTTTTGTCTCGTTCGGGAACAAGTTGTATGACTTTGGTGATTGACTTGATGAAAAGGTTGTGACTGCCTTCTTCTTGGTGACTAAGAGGCATCCATTGTGTATTGTGCCCTTCTTCCTTTGTTGTGAGAGATGGAATATGATTGATCCTCTGATGGAATACCTGAAAGTTGAGCACTCGGTCGCACTGACTGAAGACTACCCTGCCCCTGGTTAAGATTGAGGGTTTTGTATTTTTTTTTGAAAAGAAACTACTACTCCTTAGGCTCAAAGGGGTTGACGAGGGTTTCACTCCCTTATAACTCCAGTGTTTAGGAATTGAAACAATGCCTGTACATCGTCAGCAGGATCTTTGTTCCAAAAGCATACAATTAGTAGTTCATGTGTTTTTTATTTTCATCATTCTCCTTTTTTAGTTGCTTAAGACAAATGAGTTGAATATCAATGGACATAATGAAAAAGATGAAATGATTTGAGAAAAACATGTATATTGCATTATTTTTATTTATTCAAACAGAATGTGTTTCTTACAATGAGAAGTACTTGATAACAACAAAAGTATTACAATTGAAAATGCTTGAGAAATCTAGACAATGGCAAGATTGGCCTTATTATGATGTAAATGAATTGTTCTCTGACAAACACAAAGTCTTCAGGCTCCATTGGTGGAAGGTGCCCCCTTTAGGGGGCATGGAGTCTTCTGATGGTAGCTTGATCTTATTTGTAATTCCCCATGATTCTTTGTTGGTGAGCTCTTGTCAGATATTGGCGTCGAGGAATCGTCTTGTCTGATCTGATGGAGAGGAAGAGTGGTAAGAGTCTTGGTAACCATGGATGCATATGCATGAATGCAAAATGTTAATGATGATGCAAATGCAACAGGAATCAGGATCAAGGATCAACGGCTCTTGGATAACAGCTTCTCATGGTCAATAAGATATGGTCGAATCCTCCAGATTCAGAGATTCGACGTTGCTTTCTGGATAAATAGCTTGTGCATAAGTCAAAGATGGTCGAAACCTCTAGATTCAGAGGTTCGACGTTGATTCTGATAGATAACTGTGCATAAGTCAAATAAGGTCGAATCCTCCAGATTCAGAGGTTCGACGTTGATTCTGATATATAACTAATGTAGAACTTCTGTATAAGTCAAATGTCCCAGGATCAAAGGTTCGACGCCTTTTATTAAATAGCAGAAATCCGGGTATGATGAAGGTCAAGTTTCCTGTCCCATCCCCATCTCACGGGTATGTAGTCTAGACACGGACAAGTGGTCCCTAATGGTCACTAGGGTCTACAGTTCCCATGGGGTACAAAGTGTTTGAGGCAACAAGCGTGCCAGACACAGTGTTCCATGAAAGAACCTCGCCCAGTTGTGGTACCCCATGTCAAGCTCGATCATAGCAAGCGCTACGGGAGTCAACATGAGCATCCACGCTAATCCTATGTGTCACTGGCCTGGGTAGTGGGCCTTTTACCTCACAAAAGCCCCCACCTGCAAAGACAAACAGAAAAATATGTGGCCCCCACGGGGGTCCATAATATAGTCCAGAATGCGAGAAAATAAACATGATATGCAAGCAGAAAATAGACATGATATGCAAGCATAAAGTAAACGATGCAAGTCATAAACAAAATATAAGCACACCCAATAAATAAACAACAAACAAAGGCTAGGATCGACTCGCTTAGGTTCCCCAGCAGAGTCGCCAGCTGTCGCACGCTCGCGAAAATGAAACAGAGTCGCCACCGATATATTTATCCCAAAGAGGGACAGGAATATCAGAAAACCTAAGGTGAATAAGAACGAGGTCTTTCGACCAGAGATAGGGTACGGGAGTCGGTTACGTGAGGGGAAGGTACTAGCACTCCTCACGCCCATCGTACTCGATGGTATCCACCTATGTTTGTTGCTATCTAAAGGGTGTATAAATCTAAAGCTTAATTACTAAGGGAATGCATGCAAATGAAAGAAAAGAAACACGGGGAAAAAAAAGGTTTATAAATAGTTGTGCTGGCTTAGGCCCCGCGACCTAATGCCTACGTATCCTTTTCAGGAATCAGAGCGCCGTAGTTCGGCTCTTTAGTTTTTGTTTGTTTTTGTGTTTTTTAGTTGAACAGTTACATTCGCACTCCGCTGCTCGACCTCTGGAGTCTTAAGCTGGGAATGGAGCGGAAGTAACGTGTCCGATTAGGAGAAAGAATGCCCTGAAGGCAAGAGAAAGAATGCCTCGGAGGCAAGAGAGAGAAGAAAGATTTTGAGCGTTTCGAGGAAATCCCTTAAGCAAGGGAAACTCGAGTTACTCTTTGGTTTGTGTTTTTTAAAAGTTGGGAACTTACGCCTGAATGGGACCCTTAAGCAAGGGAGATCCAAGCACTCGAACATTCCCTTAAGCAAGGGACGTTCAAGCTTCCATTCCCTTTTTAAGAATTTTCACTTTGATTATTAGTGTTTTAAGTATTTTCTTTGTATTTTTTAAAGGGATTTTATTTTGATATTTTTAGATGTTTTAAGTTGTAAAAGAAAAGAAACTAGCCTAAGTGAAAACTAGCCTAATATGAAATGGGATTTCTACCTAATGTTATCATGGTTTCTACCTAAAGGTTAGGAATTAAAGAAACATGAAAAATAAAGATCACAATTATAAGCAAAGATAGTGAGTAACACAATGGTACAAAAATTGGCATACAAGCATATAGTAACAAGTCAAAAATATAGTACAAAATGAGTTAAAAATACTACTATTTTTTTATATTGATTTTTATGGGAGAAATTGAATTACAAGTCAAGCAAAAAGACTAAAACAATTAGCCTAAAACTAATATTTTTATGAACATTTTTATATGACAAAATTAGTATTCTAATCAAATACAAGAATTAAAATAAAAGTCTAAACTAATATTTTGTGATCATTTTTATATATCAAAATTGGTATTAAAGTCTAAAAATGATAGGAAGAAAATTAGCTTTTTATTATTAAAAGAAGTGACAAAAGAAATTTAATTAAAATCTACATTGATTGATAAAAAAACATGGAACTGGGGGTGCAAAAAGAATTATAGGCTGGTGAATAGAAGTTAGGGCGCAGGCCCAGTTTGTCTGGCCCAGAGGGCGTTTTTGTTCAGAACTCAAAAATAGTGTGCCTGGGCCTTCAGGGGGTGCGAATTGCAAACAGGCCCAGAATGAATTGTTTTTGTTGCAGATTTTTTGTATCGAAAAGAAGGCGCTGGGCCCAGGTGGGGTGTGATCAGTAAATTTGGCCCAAGACATTGAATTGATCCAGATTATTATTATTATGAATTATTCCAATAAAACTCTGGTTAATGTTCAATTAGCCCTTAATTAATTGCAATTAAATTAATTTAAACGAAACAATTAATTAAATAAATAAAATAAAAAGAAAATGGAGATTGGGAATTAGGGTAAAATGTAATGTGACCTTTGGGATGCCCTTCAGAATCAAGCGCTCCCTCTCTCACAAACGGCGGCGATATTCTCCTCCTCCGGCGAACGCTTGTCGTCGTTCTTCTTCCGGCAAGAAGTTTCCGCCGTGAATCGAAAGGAGATAATCAACATCTCGTATCTCCGTTTCGCTCTCTCACTGCTCTGGTTCCTTCACCCTTCGACATCTTCGATGCTCTCAGACTCATCGTGAAACGACACCGGAACCTCCTTCAATCTTCTTGCATTTTGAATAGGCGACGATGAAGGAATCTTGACAGTTGTTGTTGCTGTTGTGATGCGATGATGAATCGCGATGATTGAAGGTGATGATGAACTTGCAGTGAAGATGATGAACGAAGATTCTTGATTAGAGATTACCGGCTAATCCTCTGATTCTTCTTGTTTCTTCTTTTATCTTCTTTGCAGAAATGGAGGCATAGAGAGGTTACAGAGGTTTGCGATGAAGAAGGATGATGAAGAATGGGGAGTGGAAGGTGTATGAATGGTGTGAAGTGAAGGTTGCAGGGAAGATGATGGATGAGGATGGAGAAGGTTCAGCAATGGTGAATGGCTCGAGAGGAACTGAGAAAGGTGAAGGTTGAAGTTTGAAGGTGGAGAGTGAAGAGAAGTGAAGATTGAAGATGGAAAATGGAGGGAATGAGGAGGATGAAGAGAGGAAGATGATGAAATGGTTCTGGAGGAGAATGAATGGATGGGAGAAAGAGATGAAGTGTGATGAATTATGGAAAATGGTGGAGAGAGCAACTGAAGCATGATGAAGATGTTATATAGGTTGAGAGGATCTAAGCAATGGAGGGAGATTGAAGAGTGAAGCTTGTTAAAGATTTTTGGTGAGTTTTTCTCCTTTCCCATTTTCTGTTATGATTAGGTTAGCTTTGTTAGGAGGCAGTTAGAGATTGTTGGAAATCGGTTATATGGCGGTTAGAAGTTAGTTACAAAGTTTGTTAGGAAGTTAAACTGAATTCGTTTGTTATGTGACAGTTAGAGGTTGGTTAAGGGGACTGTAGGATGATT
This sequence comes from Vicia villosa, assembly GCF_029867415.1. NCBI lineage: Eukaryota > Viridiplantae > Streptophyta > Magnoliopsida > Fabales > Fabaceae > Vicia > Vicia villosa. Next base: position 15,939,539 of record NC_081183.1, on the reverse strand, counting down.
GAGTTAGTTAGTAACTGAAAGTTAGTTATAGTTACTGTTATGTATGGAGAATAGGTTTGGTTAGTGATGGGAAAGGTTAGAATTCTGTTATTGGTTAGAAGGTGGTTAAATTAATTATATTAAAATCTGCTAGGTGGTTAAATCTGTTAACTGGTTATAAGGTTTGAGAGGTTAGAAAGAACTTGAACTAATGGTTAGTTGGGTTGGGTTATGGCTGTGTTAGACTGTTAGGTTGAGAAATGTTAGTGAATGATTAGGAAAAGATGTTGTATATGGTTAAAAATGACATGAAGGGCTGCTGGTTTGAACTTGTATTAAACATGATGATGATGATAGTAAATATAAGTGCTTAAACTGTGTGGTTCTGTTTCTTTGAATCTCTGCTGCCTGAGATTGTTTGAAATCCTTTAGGAATACATACTGTAATGAGCTGTTAGAAATAATACTTGTGTTGAACTGCCCAAACTCTTTGAACAAATTTCCATGCTTGCTTTTAGTACTGATTGTTCGATAACTTGTGTACAGGTAGTGTTGATGGCTTTAGAAATACACGAAGACGGATCTGTCTGGACACTTGCTAATTCATTGATGGTGTACAAGTTTGAAGGTTCAGCCTAGAGTGGTATAAAGATGGCGAGCAAAATCTAAAGTGAAAACCACATGATGAAGAAGCATCTTTTTAGAAACCATAATCTCATAACTTTCTCCTCATTTCTTTTTAGTATCATATCTCAAAGTGTAATGTAATCCAGTAGATTGTCTGAGATGGAATGAAGTTATGGATGTAAATTACAATGATGGTTCTGCCATATATTTTTGGGATTTTTTGTAATGACATTGACTTGGAATGGTATAAGGATATGTAAATTTTGTAGCAAGCCTTGACTGAGCAAATTCCATTTTATACTCTTGCATCTCAAATAAATAAGTAATACTGATGTCCATATAATATGGCTTCAAAAGAAATGAATTTAGTTCAATGTCAACCTTGTTTAGATGCTTCCAAATAACTCCAAATGATTCCAAATGTTACCATCATTAACAATTTTTGTATGTTGATCCCTAAATGGAAAAATAGCTTAAAATGAATCCACACACTCGAGTAAGCTCGTGGGGAGATGAAACCTCGATAGAATGATCTCTTTGACCACCACGTGAATAGGGAAATAAACCCTAACTCAATTAGTGACTTATATAGCTCAAACAGCATAGAAATAGTCCTAGTCTTTCATGATCCTTGATCCCATGCTAATGATTAATGAAATATGTTGTGCTATGCGAATGACCTAATATAAGTATGCAGATGAACGAGAAACATAAGCCAAATGGATGTAAAATTGGATGGGCAAATTTTGGGGTGCAACAAATATATGTAAGAAATTCTAAAGCAATAGAGACTTCTAAGTCGACAAGATTCTTGATCCTTTACCTGATTTATTGATTAATGATGCATGAGTTAATATCCTAATGAAAAGATTATGCATATGAAATGAGAAGCAAAAGCCAGTTAGAAATAAATTATGTGGGCAAATTTTGGGGTGCAACAATGCCCAACCAACATATAAATGTAAGACCCTAAAATGTAAATACTGTAATAAAGACATTCATATTTGCATGCTTTGTTTTATCAAAAAGAGTCATGAAAGCAAAGAAGGACATCCTCCTTCATACTTTTACAAAAAACACAATGAAAATAAAAATAGAAGGATGTCCGTTCAAAATATGTATTCCACTAACATCAAAGGACCCAAAAAAATATGGGTACCAAAGGTAGAAAAATCAAATTGTGATGCAAATAATGATACTGATAGTTTCTCTTCAATAGAAGAAGCTATGTTCTTTTGTTCCTCTCCTACTAGGGAAGAAATTCATTTTTCTGATAACGATGTTGAAGCAGGCATAGCGGCAAGCAACAAAAGATTTGGAAATATTGATCCGGGAATTATTGTCCTCAGAGATGGAGAGATGCCATTCAACAGTTTATATGGTTTAGAGCTCGGGTTTGAATGAACGAAAAGTAAACAAAGATATGGACAAGAAAAAATAAACACATTCTTAGAAGAGAAATAACTTATCAGACATGCAAATGTATTCACCCTTCACAAACGTAAACTTACCGACCCATTATATTCGACCTACGATACTCATCTATGTTATCATGTATCTCTCGCATAAACGTCCATCTCTGGAGCACAAACGAGATCATCTCACAACTAAGGTTATCTCTAACGCGAAGCTGCCAGAACATCTATATTCTTGTGTCGACGAACTCTCGCGCGCCGCTCAAACACGAAAGCATTACGTACATATACAAACAGTGAATGCTAGCTCTAAATCTATCTCTAGAGTTCAGAACCAACAAATTATCATCCTAGATAAATATTTAAGAAGTTTATCTCTAAAGCAACCTAAATCCATAGCATAGAGCAAAAATCTAGGATAACATCAACACAGATATGTAAAGGAAGTTAAATATAACATTATAATCGGTAAATATACGCAAGATTCGAGTAACTATACAAACAAACCGAACACAAAGAAATACACAGAGAATAAATGAGATAAATCAAACATTTAGCGGGTTGTCATCTCCGGTTGACGAAAAATCCACCTCCGCTCTTCCAAGTGCATGACCCGGTGTTGTTTTCTAAGCTAATCCTACTCTAAGAATGAAAATGATGGAGTTGGAACCAAAAAAATTCCCAAAACCATAACCTAAATGTGTCAAATGAAAGAAATATAAACACAATTCTGCGCAGGTGATCAGTCACCATTTATACTAAATATTTCGGTCACAAAAGCGCCAAGAAACCATGATTAACTGTATAACTTTGTTATTTGCTGGTAAATTTTAAGTCATTTTTAGTTTAGTCTTTATGGTTACTTTTTAAGTGATTACTGTCAGTTTTTACACGTTTGGTATGTGTAGCATGTCTGTGCAGGTTCTAAAGATCGTAGTATCAAAGAACGCTTGGATCAAAGACAGCAACAGAAGAAGAAAAACCACATGCCCTGTCTGTACGCGTATCATACGAGTATGCCTAGAAGAAAAGAAGAAAAAAACAGCCTCACTGCCTGTACGTGTATGCCTAGAAGAAAAGAAGAAGAAAAACAGGCCCCTGCCTGTACGCGTACCATACGCGTATGATGATCAGAAAAACAGGCCCCTGCCTGTACGCGTACCATACGCGTATGCTTTGCTGCATGATGTCACATATCTGCCCCTTTTCGTACTGTACGCGTATGACTTGTTGCCTCCAAATGAGATATGCATACCATACGCGTATGGTGGCCCAGTATTTTCTGAAAAGCCTAGTACGTGTCTATAAAAACTAGGAATGCGAATTTCACCGGGTTGGACAATTTTTGGGAGCGAATTTGCGATTGAAAGGCTGGAGAACCGAGTTTTCAGTGGAGATTCGTGATTGATCATCCTTGCAGATTAAATTCATCAAGAATTATGTAATGAAAACAATCTTTATTTTTATTTTATTTTCTGTTATGAGTAGCTAAACCCCCAATTGCTAAGGGGGGTGACCCTGATTCTGAATGTATTGAATTCGAATTTGTTAATGCAGTAATTTTGTTATTCATTGTTAAATTGATTTGTTCTTGTTATCGTTCTTAATGCGTAAACCGTCGGAAAAACGGATTATGAGTTTTTATAAATATTGAGCTGGGCAGCCATTGTTTATCGACCTGAATAAGAACATTTGATAATAAATATTATCTAGGACTAGAAATATTTTATCTTAACCGGAAAATTCTCGATATTTGAATGCTTGACCATTACCGTAATTGACTATGGGCATAGAAGTTAGGGTGTGTGTTCAAAGATCTTCTCACTAAGGATTTAGGATTAGATGATCTAGAGAACTGGTAATCAATTGTTGTGAATTATATTATTGCACTGATAAGTCGAAATTATTGCAGGCAGAATCATTCACCGACCCCTAGCATATTACTCATATCTGTTATTTGTTTAACTATTTTACTCGCTCTTTCTGAACTGCATATTTTGATCATTTTATTACCAACCAAACCAATTACCAGTGATCTTTTGTTTAATTGAAATCATCTTCGAACTCTATATCCTCAAGCAGTCCTTGAGATCGACATTCGGAGAAAACTCCTTTTATCACTACAATAGGCAAAAATAGTACACTTGCTATTTTCCTCTCAGCAGGTCCGCTAAGCGGGCTACCTTCGCTAAGCGGACTACACTTATTCACAAAATATCTGGAGCAGTAAAGGTGATCTCGCTTAGCGAGATGGCTTCCGCTAAGCGAACATACAAATCGGGTTCGCCTCTGGAAAGCTCGTTGGACGGCCGTTTAGCGGACTGTTCTGCATAATTTTGCTTATACAGCTCCAAAATTGTGCAATCGAAGCCGTGCCTTCGACACTTTATTTCTTGAGGCTCCGATATGCATAAATACCTATAAAAATAAAGGAAAAACTATTAAACGGTACACAAAACGAATCAAAACTCAATTATGCTAATATTTACATAAAAGTTAGGATTTTATGACAAAATCCATAAGAATAGAATCGATAAGTGCCACAAATATATACTCAAAATATCGACATTTTTGCACTTATCAAACGATAAGACAAAATCATTGGATCTTTGAGTCTTAGTAAGATCCCTAATCTTACCTTTTAGTTGTCTTGATTAATTAGAGTGTTTGTACACAAGTTACTTAATATTAAGTAACATGAGTAACAAAGGTAATAAAATATGTTTATTTCATCTATATGCATGGTCAGTAAAAATATTAATGTGGAATCATTTTAAACCATTTTTAAAAAGTACCATAACTATGGAAGAACTCATACATATTATCTTTAGCAAACTAACCCCTAGTTGGAAGAAGTAGAGGTTGTTACCTTTGCAGGTATCTCGTAGAGAGCATCATTGAAAGATGACAATCAAGGAAAATAAAATTGTCAAAAGTACAAAAGAAGAAACTCAAGAAGTCAACCTAGAAGAATCAATGTGTAACAGCATGGAGGAACGTTAAGGACCATCTTATTCAGAAGGTGAATGAAGACATGTCAAAAGGAGATACATCTCAACACTTCCTTAATATAAAAGTTACTAAAGACAAGAGAGCTTCTAGCATATAAGAAGAAAATCAACGAAGGTGTATTGCTTCCTTGAAAGTGGGAGGTATCTCAAGTTAACTTGAGATTTTGCGTTAGTACACTTAATAGAGATTAAAAAATTGAAAGAACTATGATTGGTTCTATATTAAGTGATTTGTTAAATTGTTTGGTCAATTATAATTATTTTCTACCAACCAATGGTTGAGTTTCAAGAATTTTATGCCGAAATTAAAAATCTATTTGACACTTCCATTAAAATTTTATGCAACTGATAATGCTCGTGAATATATGTCATCCTAGTTTCAATCCTTTTAAATATCACATGGTATTATACATCAATAATCATGTGCTTACACACGACAACAAACAGTGTCGCTGAATGAAAGAATCGTCATTTGGTTGAAACTATACAGACTTTTTTACTTCACCACAATGTCCCTTCTCGTTTTTAGGGGTGATTCTCTACTCACAACGTGTCACCTTATCAATTTAATGCCTTCATCAGTTCTAGATTCCATAATCTATCTTGAACCTGCAATAAGATCCCTACCCTCTTCCTCTCCACGTCTTTGATTGCACATGCTTTGTTCATGACCTCAATCCAGGTATAGACAAAATTTCTACTAAATCTCTCAAATGTATTTATCTAGGCTACTAACGTATACAAAAAGGATATCATTGTTTTGTCCCTAACTTCAACGATACATTATTTCCTCTGATGTCACTTTCTTTGAAACTTTCCCCTTTCTCCTTTACCTCTATGTCACCTGATTAGAATTGTACTTCAGATGTTCCAGATATCCCTTCCATCATCCCCACTCCCATTGCATCCCTTACACCTCCATTGCAGGTCTACCTACGATGGACATCCCATCCATCAAAGGTAAAAGATGATATTGATCCACCAACACCATCTCCTGCTCCAACTGCTCCTCCACTTACGTCACATGAACATGACCTTCCAATAACATTACAAAAATGTATTTGGTATCATCATCCTAATCCTAAATATGCATGCGTTTTAAATTATGACTTTTTCTCTAATTCCTATGTTTATTCTGTTTCTGCTTTGAATTTTGTGTTTATTTGTAAGTCTACATGTGAAGCTATGACTGGTCCAAATTGGCGTCAGAAGATGGTAGAAGAAATGACTATAATACATTCGAATAACACTTGGGACATTATTACTTTACCTTTAGACAAAACTAAAGTGGAATGTCGATGGATTTATACAGTGAAAGTTAGACCAGATGGTCAGATCGGTCATTTCAAATCCCGTTTGGTAGCCAAATAATACACATAGATATTTGGTCTTGATTATGGTGACACTTTTTCTCTGATGGCCAAGACTAGTTCAGTCTGTCTTTTTCTTGCAATGGGTTCCATTCATCATTGGCCGTTGTTGAAGCAGGCACAGCGACAAGGAATAAAAGATTTGGAAATATTTATCCGGGAATTATCGTGTCCATAGAGATGGTGAGAATGTCATTCAATAGTTTATATGGTTTCGAACTCGGGTTTAAATGAACAAAAGTGTAACAACGAAAAAGTAAATATTAACACAAAAGAATTCATTCTTCGGAAAGATAATATTTTTCAAGCATTGCATATAATCTACTTCTTACTTTAACTTATCGACCAGTTATACTCAACCTACGATACTCGTCTATGTCATCACGTATCTCTCACATTAGTGTCCATCTCTAGAGCACCTACGAGATTAACTCACAACCAAGTCTATCTCTAACGCATAGTCATGAGAATATTCGTATTCTCGCATCGGCGATCTCTCGCGTGCCACTCAAACACGAAAGCATTAAGGATAGATGCCCACGGTGATTGTTAGCTCTAAATCTATCTCTAGAGTTCAGAAACTAACAGATAATCATCCTAGATAAGGATTCAAGAAGTTTATCTCTAAAGCAACCCAAATCCCAAGCACAGAGCAAAAATCCAAGACAATAATCAACATGGATTTGTAAAGCAGATTAAATATAACGCATGGGCGACAAATATACATGAGTCCATTGTAAATACATACACAAAACCCAACTATAAGAGAAAATACAAAGAGGAAGAGAAATGAACCGAAAATCTCCCGGGTTGTCAGCTCCGTTCGAAGCTCAATCCACCTCCAATCATCCAAATGCAAGCTCCATAGTTGTTTTCTAATCTAATCTAACCTAAAAATGATAGTTTGATGAGTTGAGAACAAATACCCCAGAACGTAACCTAAAAAAATATGATTTTTGCCCCTTTTAACGAGCTGCTGTCTCAGGAAATCTCGCTTAGTGAGCTTAGCTCTCTAAGCGAGTAGCAGAAAAAATCAAATTTTGTTTTCATCATAACTTGAGAATCGTAACTCCGAATTCCGCACGGTTCGAAGCGTTGGAAAGCTTATTCTATGCTCTATATAACAATGACTAAATGTAAAAAAATTTGATGGTTTTTCTCATCCTTATTTTGAGCCTATAGAAGCGCGGTTGAAGGTGGCTAAGCGAGCTTCTGCATGATTTTCATTTTATTGCTCCAAAACTGCGAAATCAAAGTCGTACCTTCGACACTTTATTCCTCGAGACTCCGATATGCATAAATACCTATAAAACAAAGGAAAAACTATCAAATGGTACACAAAATGAATTAAAACTCAAGTATGCTAATATATACACAAAAGTTGGAATTTTATTACAAAAACTAAAAGAATAGAATCGATAAGTGCCACAATTATATACTCAAAATAATGACATTTTGGAACTTATCAGCCACTTCATCAGTTGGACATTAAAAACACCTTTTTACACAGAGAATTGGAGGAGCAAGATTATATGGATCAGCCTCCAGGTTTTACTGTTCCTGAAAATTCTTGACTTAACAGGCTTTGTCGTTCTCTTTATGGGTTGAAATAATCCCCACGTGCTTGGTTTGGTCGCTTCAGCTCTTCCTTGATACAATTTGGTATGACTAGATGTGAGCTATGTTTTCTTCCTTCATTCCTCCATCGGTCGGCGTGTCTTTATTGAGATCTATGTTGATGACATTGCAATTATTGAAGATGATAGAGAGGATATCCAGCATCTCAAAACTCATATTTTCAAAAAAAATCATAAAAAAGATTTGGGTCCACTCAGATACTTCTTAGGCATTGAAGTTGCCCAATCCTCATCTGGAATTGCAATCAACCAACACAAGTTTACATTATACATCCTCAGTGAAACTATTATGCTTTATTGTCGTCCTATTGATACTCTTATGGATTCCAATGTCAATCTCTTTCCAGGTCAATGGGAGCCATCAAAAGACCTGGGAAGATATTGACGGCTTGTGGGTAGACTCAACTATACAATCACCAGACCAAATATTACATTTGCGACGAGCATTGTGATCCAATTTCTAAACGCTCCTTTTGATAGTCATTGAGATGCAGCCATTTGATTTCTTATATATATATATATATATATATATAGATAAGAGTGATGCTAAAATCATTGGTTATTCAGATGCAGACTAGGTCGGATTACTGTCGAATATGAGACCCACTTCTAGATATTGTGTCTTTATTGGAGGTAATATGATCTCATGGAGAAGTAAGAAACAAAATACAATTGCATTATCTAATGTTGAAGTTGAATATCGTGTTATGACAACAACCTCAAAGAAGCTTGCATGGCTTAAAAATTTTACTCTCAGAGCTTAGGTTGAGAGATCTTCAGGCCACAAAACTCATATGTGACAATCAAGCGGTACTCTATATTACATCTAATACGGGTTACATGAACGGACCAAGCACATATAAATAGACTATCATTATGTAAGGGACAAAGTACTTTCAAAAGAAATCACCACAGAATTCGTCAAATATGAAGATCAATTGTTTGATATGTTCACTAGAGGTTCTCGAGTGGATTACATTTGTAACAAACACGTCTCATATGACATATATGATTTAGTTTGAGGAGGAGTGTTAATAATCAATATTTATATATAGAATTCCACAAAATATTCCTTAGTCTATGTGAAATTGAATAGAGTATATCGTAACATTTTTTTTTATGTAGTTAGTTCAATAAGTTATAAATCTCACTATAGAAAACAATCGAGAATATCTTATCTCACTCCATAGGTTTCTCACACACCATGTGTGTTGCCAAATTTGTCCTTCTGCTTCCGGAGGTGTATCTCCGGAAGCAATTTTTTATTTTACGTTGATTTGTTCCGTAGATACATCTACGAAACCTTTTTTAAACTGAATTATTTGGGAGTGTTCTCAAATGTTTCCCAATTTAAAATACTTCCGACATCTTCGAAAAAATCCAAATTTTGGGGAAAAAGTACTTCTGGAGGTGTACAGAAACAAGAGACATAAATGTAATTGCGCTAGATGTCCAAGAATATTATGAGGTGGAATGAAATATTCTCATAATCATAATCATAATGATATTAAAACATAGTTTTATTGAGATGTTTGTGTAGTGTAACTTTTTCTTATTTGAAAAATAAATAAATATAGATCCAACCTAGAAATTGCAAAGTCTAGTTGGTTTCCATATTCTCTAAATAAAATTCAAAGATTTCAAATTCCCATCACTGCACTACATCCTCTTAATTTTTTCATTCGCCACCACTTCAACTTCCCATCATCCTCATCAATCCTCAAATAGTAGCCATGACAGACGAGGTTGTTCTGCTAGATTTTTGGCCTAGCCCGTTTGGAATAAGGGTCAGAATAGCCCTTGCTGAAAAGGGTATCAAGTATACATACATAGAGGAAGATTTGATGTCTTTGAAAAAAAGCCCTTTACTGCTAGAAATGAACCCGGTTCAGAAGAAAATCCCGGTTCTCATTCACAATGGTAAATCTATTTGTGAATCTCTCATTGCAGTTCAGTATATTGATGAAGTTTGGAATGATGGGTCTCCTTTGTTGCCTTCTGATCCTTACCAGAGATCACAAGCTAGATTCTGGGCTGACTATGTTGACAATAAGGTACAACACAACCCTTCTTATGAGCTTCAATATTGCAGCCTTTTGTGTATATTGTTCCCATAGTTTAACTTTTGTTTTTATTTTGAATTGATCAATGGAAATATGGAAAATCTGTTACTTTCTTCAAGTATATTATATAGACAAGCAATATAAGAATTGAGAATTATTCAGTTAGGGATAGCAAGAGAGATGCATTGAGAATTATTCAGTTAGGAACCATAATGGTTTGGGCAGTGAGAGAATTGTCTCTTCTATGAGGAGCTTTGCTCTGGGACTGTAGGGGTTCATTTTCTGTAATAGTTATTGTCACTTTTTTCGTTCTTTTTAGCACCAGAAGGTGGAAGTGGCATGCTTAACAAAGCCAATGATGGGAGATTATTTCATGAATACAGATTCAGAGGTCAAGAGGGTATAGGAGTATCACATATACAATAAGGGGCAAGACATGTTCACAGTGTATGTTCCGAGCTGAACGAGTAATGTAAGGCATTTCATAGACTCAAAGTTAGTTTTCATATAAGAGTTTACAGATAGGAGTTTAGGTTGCTCATTGCTCAATCATGGTTAAATGAAGCAATGTCGTTAACAACTTTGGACTACCTGTAACACAAGGAAAAGAGATAGATGGATGCAAGCATTGACGTTGTGAGAAAATGATTAGTACATTGATATATAACAAAAATGTATCTATCAAATCATCCCTTTAAACTCTCCCAATCTACTTTCTTTCTCTTGTCATGGCTCCTATATGTATTATCATTGATGTACTTTCCAAACTGCTCCTTCGGGGGGAGGGGGATAACTGATAGGGGGTTTGTATTGGGCGTAAACAAATTTAGAACTTTCAATTTATGTTTTATATGAATGTGGATTTGACGAGTTAAATTTGAAAAAGGTAGGTTGCAAGAAAAATTGATCCCATGTAAATATGGTGGCTATAACATTCAAAAGGTGGTGGAAAGATCAACATCTATCTTGTGGCGTGATGTTAAGGAGAATGAAAAACGAACGTGGCCGTTTGAAATGTAACTTGGAGCTCATCATGGTTGAGGTTGGTAGTAGGAATCAAGAGAGACATCTATAAACATTAGAGAAATAATCTATTTCAATGGGAGGAGTAGTTGGTTTGTGTATGGGAGGATAAGTTGACTGGAATAAAATTCAGAAAATTGAGATTGTGAATAAGGGAAGGCCTAAAACCACCTTTGATATTTGTTTAAGTGAATGCAAGCCCTACCAATAAGTTTCCAATAGGATAGGGGCTGAGACGAGACGTCCGCGATAACTTTTACTTCATTCTTTTTAGCACCAGAAGGTCTAAATGGGATGCTTAACAAATAATGAGAGATTACTACATGAACATAGGTTCAGAGATCAAGAAGGTATAGGAGTGTCACATTTACAATAAGTGGAAGACATGTTGACAGTGGGTGTTACCAATTGGACAAGTTATGTAAGGCAGTCCATAGACTCAAAGTTAGTTTTCTAGCACCAGATGCATGCAGTGGATCTCTTACGGAGAGGCCAAAGGCTCATGTATAACAATGTGGTGGAGCTTGTTGCCCGTTTGCCTTCTATTTTTATAGACTATATCATAATAAGTCATATCGCTATTTTTTTATTACTCATTCTGATATCCCTTTTGGTAGGCTTGATCTATCGAGTTATCTCAGGTTTACATTTTGGTTATGATAAATCAACGCTTATAAAGTAGTTGCGTATATGTTATCTACGCAAGTGGATTTGACGAGTTAAAGTTGAAAAATGTAGGTTAGTAGAAAAATTGATCACATGTAAATATGGCTATAACTTTCACAAGATCACAACTGCGTCTACGAAGTATTGTCCACTTTGGACGCAGACCGTTGTAAACGGCACCTTATTGTGTTGAGAACTGTGAGTGTTATATATAAATTACCCTTCACTTCTATTCCCAAACAATATGGAACTTTTTGGTATTCGGGAGCAGTACCTAAACACAACACTTTGCCGCATTCCCAACTTAACTTAAGACACTTTTTCCTTATACTAGCTCTGTCTCTTATCAGTGGACTTTTTTTTGTTCTTACATTTTTCAAATTTAATAGAGTATGCTATTTGTTAATATCAAATAGATATATTCAATTGGAAGAAACATTTACACCAAAAAAGGAGAAGAACAAGAAGTTGCAAAGAAGGAATTCATAGATACTCTCAAATTGCTAGAGGAACAGCTTGGAGAGAAGTCTTATTTTGGAGGAGACAAGTTTGGTTTTGTGGATATTTCACTCATCCCATTCTACAGCAGACTAAAAGTCTTTGAGACCTTTGGTAACCTCAACATAGAGAATGAGTGTCCTAAGTTCATTGCTTGGGCTAAGAGATGCATGAAAATTGAGAGTGTTTCCAAGTCTCTTCCTGACCAGGATAAGATCTATGAGTTCATTGTTGACATGAGAAAATTGTTAGGCATTGAGTAGGTTGTAGAAGACTTGGAGATGTATGGTTACATATGAATTAAGTTCTTGTCTTTTGTAAACTTTCTTCACCTTTCTTGTGAAATAGTTATGTAATAAAAGGAAAATAGCTATGTAAGTTCAAATTCTATGATTTCTTCTACCTATGCAATGCAAGAATAAATTCAATTCAATTATTATTGTCGTTTCAGAAAACAAATGTTAAATATATTGGATGATATTTTGATATTTGTTGCACTTTTAATTTAGAATATAAGTTAATTGTTTGGTAACATTTTGTGATTATTTAAAATAGTAATTGTATAAAATTGCTAAATAAGTGAAGCATGAAGGATGAGAACGAGAGGGAGTGTGAAAGTTCGTGTGGTATTGTATCTATATGATCAGTTGAATGTAAAGGTATAAGAGTAATTTTGGAATTACTAAAGCAGCTTATACATACATTCAAAAATATTTTTTAGACCTCTCTCAATTTTATAAAACACCTTAAAACCTTTTGGGAAAACTATAAGAGTGTGTTTGGATGAGGTAATTTAAAATTTTAAAGGAATTTAGAATTCAAAGCAATTTAAATGATTCAATTGAAATCCATTCATTTTAAATTATTTTGTTTGGATAGAGTATTAAGGTAATTCATTGTTAGATTTTTTGGGTCATTTTTTAAAAAATATAATTTTTTTTGGACCAAATTAAAAAATTGAAAAGTAGGGACTAAATTGTAATTTCTAAAAATTTGAGGGACCAAATTGTAAATTTTAAAAATTATTAAGGACCAATTTGCAATTTTTAAAAAAAAATTTAGGGTCAATTTTATAATTTTAGAAAATAGGAGGACCAATTTGCAAATTTTGAAGAAATAATAGTAACAAATACATTTTATGGAGTATGAAGGAATTTCAAATTCTTTGATTTTTGGTGTCATTTCAAAATGATTAAATTTAACTTAGATAAAATACTCCATAAATTTCCATCATTTTAACAATTCTTCATTTTTGTATCCAAACAATAAATTTTATACAAATCATTTTGAATTCCCTTAAAACATTACATTACCTCATTAAAATGCTTCATCCAAACACACTTTAAAAGGTTATGCGAAATTGATCTAAGAGTGTTCTTAATCATTTGGAAAGTATTTATATTGTCTAATCAATTAAAAACTTAGTTCAACCGATTAGAGTAAGACAAAAGACTCCTTAATCGATTAGAAATACTCTTATTCAATTAAGTCACATAATCATTGTAGGATTTCTTTTTTTGGGATTAGGTTGCCGTCATTTGTAAGCCTTTAATCAATTAACAACCAAGGTTAATCGATTATGTCATTAAAAAGTCCTAGAATTTTTTTCTTTCTAGAGCAAATTTTTCTCCTATAAATATAGGATTTCTCCTCATTTCATTTTTACATTAGAAAATAAATTTTGAACTATTCTTTATCACTTTTTACTCATTTCTACTTCATCTTTTGTTTTCTCATCAAAGTAATCTTTTGTCTAATATCATTAAAAGAAATAGTTGTTTGGTTCTTGAGATTAACCTGTGAAAATCTTTGTTTGGTTTTGAGATCAGCCGATTAAAATATCTAATTGGTTTGTGAGTTCTGTCAGTTAAAAAATCAGTTTGGTTTGGAGATTAGCCTGTTAAAATCTTTTGTTTGGTTCGTGAGATTAGCCAATTAAAATCTCCATTTGATTGTATGAAGGTTCATGGGCATAACTTGTAAATAAAACTTACATCTTTAGTGGAACTCTCAAGAGAAAACTTTTAAGGACATGAATACGGTAAGTGGTAAGACCGAAAATATATAAATCTTTAGTGCATGTTCTCTCTCCCTTATCTCCTTATTTACCAATGTTTTATTTACTTTATGCCTTATCTTTCTCTTTATCTCCTTTTCTTTATTTCTCTATTTTATTCCGCTATCTAATCTCTATTTAACTAATAAAATTAATGTTTAATATCTTTTTTCTTCCCGTTTTTTATACTCGAGGGTCATTTCAGTCTCTTAAATTAAAAAAAAATATATCATTTGAGTCTCTTAAGTATATAAACTGAACCACGTTAGTTCTTTTCGTCTATTCTATTAGTTAAAGTTAATCAATAAACCTTTATTACACTGATGTTGGATACCATGTGACTTAGACTAATTTTTATGTCTGATTTAGCAACAAAAAAAATCAACCAGTACTAATTATTTCTAAATTTTAATTATTGTTCTTCATCTTCTTCCCCGAAACCACAAAATCAATGTTGTTGTCAATGAAAGAAAGCTCTCATATTTCTTATTCTTTCCCACAAAACATCTTTACTCCCTTTTAGTTTAATTCATTGTGGGAGAAATTAATATGGATGACCGGTAAAATAGCAAGTGTACTATTTGTTTACCGATGTAGTAATACGAGAGTAAATTCCCAAGTATCGAACTCGCGGACTGCGTAGGAATTATATGTTTCAGAACAGTGCAATTGAATAAAAAGTCATCGGGGTATTTGGTTTTTATGTTTAATTTAAATAACAACTTATGCAAAACGTAAGAGTTAAAATAGTTTGATTCAATGAAAATATGGGGACACAAGTCAGGACTGATGTATGAATCGCTCTGCAATGAAATAATCACCACTTAACAGATTAACTTTAGAAATTCTCAATACCGACACCAGACATTGATTTTCCCTAATTCCTTAGTGAAAACTTCTTGAGATTAAAACCCTCTTTCAATTCCTTAACAAGATAGTTTTACCTCAAGATTCTAAAAAGAACATAGCCCGGATAATTAGGTCGCTACACATTAATCCTTATTCCTAAGTGATTCATAGTTATAACGTTATGATTAAAAAAGCGTTGAGGTAGTTTTCCAACAAAACCTTAACCGTATATCATCACATATATTTTCCAATATAAAGAAGCAATAAACACTTTTAATCATAAACTGAATTTCATAAAGATAATCCGCAAATTAACGGTAAATTATAGTCATTACATCACATGATTCAGGGACATCAATCCTAACAAGTTTAGAGTTTAGTTACTCATGGCAATTATCAAGATAACAAGGATTAAAGATGAAAGCATTACAATTGGTTGAGTCGGGGTTGATCTTCAATCGCGGATGCTCTTGAAGATTTCTTCGCTCCAAGCCCTAGTGCTCTCAATCTCTATTTTCACGTTCTCCGACCGTCAAAAAGTGCTTTTCTCTCTTCCAAACAGTGACTAAATACCTCACAGCAAATATTCTCATCCAAAAAGTCTATCCTGCCCTTCCTTGAGTAACCGAGTACATAAGTTAAAAATCAGAATTTTTTTAGCGCACATGTCTGACACGGCCGTGTCATGGGACACGGGTGGCCGTGTCAGACCCCTGACTTGTTGGTTCCAAGATTCTCAACTTTTTCCTCTTCAGCATGTCTGACACGGCCGTGTCATGGGACACGGGTGGCCGTGTCAGACCCCTGACTTGATGCTTCCAAGCTTTTTCAATGTCTCCCTTCAGCCAGTGTGACACGACCGTGTCACGTGACACGGGTGGCCGTGTCAGACCTCTGGCTTGCCAAAAATCACCTTTCCTTGACTTGAAATATGCCCTGTTCCTGTAATACTTAAACACTACCAGTACAAGATCAAAAGCAAGAGGAAAAACAATAAAAACTAGCAAAGATCACACAACAAACTCAAACATAAAACTAAGCAAAAACTAATAATAACCAGACTAAAATGACTTAAAATACCACCGGATGAAATGTTTTTCCATTGATTAGAACATAGAAACAAGATGAAATTGGTGGCCGATCAATGGAATAAAAATTGTGAACTCTTAATCTAGTTTAAAACACTACATGTTCATAAAATAGGGAAAAATTATTGTTCAGTATCTTGATCTTCTGCTCTTTAGAATAGTTTAAATTTCTAAAAATAAAAATTCATTAAGTTATAATGGTTGAGAAATGTTAACATTTTAGTGTTGAGCTTCATTAGCTTGTAATGTCACATCTTCATCGATAATAGTAGTGTTAGTCCTTTCTATAAATCAAATTTTTATAATTGGTTAGTATTTTTTAAACAACAGAATTCACCCCTCCCCTTCTTAGTTTGGAGTCACTTGGTCATCAAGTGGCATTAGAGTCTAATTCTTGTTGTAGGATTAGTCGTCTAAGGAGGTAGCAAAATAATTTTGAACAATTGTCTGGCTTTTAACAAGGAACTTTTCATGAACATACCTTCATCGTTTGATGGTGAAAGGTTTGATATATGGAAAGAAAGAATAAAAATATTTTTTGATTCAATTAATTTTGATTTATGAAATTTCATTTTAAACGGTCCTTTTGTCCCAAATTATTTTATAAATAATGAATTAGTAGACAAACCAAATTATTTGAGACCACAGAAGAAAAGAGAAAAGTTCAACTTCAGTTTCAAGCCAAGTTCTTAATGACCAATGCATTAAGAACTAGAGAGTTCTTTCATGCCTTTAATTGTAGAAAATTCAAAGAAGTATAGGACTCCCTTAGGGAAGTCCACGAAGTTCCAAATAAGATAGAAAGGGTGAACACATGCATCCAAGAAAATAAGATGCATAGTATCAATAAGGGATGATTCTCAAGTATTTGTTTTAATCTCAAAAATTTTGCTTCTAGTAAATATCTAAGATTCAAGAACTGGTATCACAAACTTGATTTAGTACTTAACTTCGAGGATAATTTTTTTTTATGAATTTCAAGAAAGATTAAAGAAAAAGAAAATTATAATGAAGCTTAGAGAAGTAATTCAACTACTTAAGAATGAGGAAATGATTTGAAATACATCAAAAGGATCTTCATCATTCAAAGTATAAGCTTTTGAAAGATCTTCACCAGAAGTGTAAAATAAAAGAGAAATCACCATATATGAAAGATTATTGGAAGAGCCATCATCTAAAAAGTAGTATGACAAATAGGTAATCAAAAGCTCAATTCAACATACAAATTTTTTGATGCATCATATGAAAAGGCTGGAACAACACATGAAGAATCAATTGCAGAAACTTCAAAAGATTCCTACAAAGATTCGTGTAAAGACTCGTGATAAATTTATTCGATGTTTTATGCGGAAGTTCATCAAAGTATTCACATGAAGTATCTTCTGGGAGATCAACCAAGGAATCAGACGAAGAAGATTCCATTTGTTTCAAAGTTACATACGAAAAAGACAATGATAAGGTAACATCTCTGACTTACAAGTAAATGTTTGAATTAAGTATCAAGTTTAAAGAAATTGAGAAATTAGAAAAATATCGGTCACTTTAAAGATCACATTTAATTTCTTGAAAATAATAATGAAATGCTTGGAAATGAATTAGCTTATATTAGAAGTAAATTGTTAGGATCTAAAAAAATAAGAAACCTGTAATTTGTTGAAAAATGGTGAAAAATGGTGTTAGCAGTTTGCATAAACCTAGGTAAATTCACTAAGAGTAAAGAAAATTTAAATTTAATTTTATCTAATCAGAGAGCTTCATATAATAAACCTGAATTAGGGTATCAATCAAATTAATCATGTACTAATATTTGCCATGATAAGAAGAAAATCGGTCTTCCTATTTATAAATGTAACCATTTTTATAAGCATGGTCATCTATAACCATTATGATTTTCAAAAATGCATAATTTAATATGGTAAAAAAGGTATAACTCAAGACATCGTAAAACTACAAAAGTAAGAGGACATAAAAATATTTAGGCACCAAAAATAAAAAAATAATTTGTTTTGTAGGTATGCTTTGCAGCTTCAGTGGCTTAAAATGTAAGTTAAAGTTGTACAACACATAAGTATGAATTCTCACCAAAGAAAGATGGTTTTGGTTATCTTGATAGCCAAAGAGGTTTTTGGGAAGTATGTTTAAAGAAAAGGTCGGTGAGAAATATTTCTCTCAAGAAGAAATGATATTTTATCACCTCTCGAGTCAAATGATTCAGAGGGATGGTTCCTCTTTAGGTTAATATGTTCTCTTCAATGTGGGAGAACTATGAGATTCCTTAAAGTTTTAAGGTAACACATATGATACAGGACAAACTCGAAAAACTTTAGTTAATCCTCTAATAAGTTCTTTTCTATTTTTCCTAGACCATTTAATTTATTTTTACTAATCATGTGTTTTTGAGAAATAATGTGTTAAACAAATGGGTGAAAAGATGGTTAAAAATGGGTGTAGAAAGAAGAACATGTCCCAAATCCATCCAAGGCCCCAACGGACCAAGGAAGCTAAAAAAGAAGCATATAATCGATTAAACCTTATAGGCTAATCAATTATGCATGTTTGAAATTCAAAATTTGTGTCACTTTATCGATCAACCCTAATGGACTAATCGATTAGACAACCCTAAAGATGCCACCACCATCAATCAATCTGTTAGAATTAACTTAAATCAATGCCCTAATTGATTAAAACCATATTTAATCGATTATAATCGGTCAATAAATAAGTAGATTATTTTCCTCTTTTCTCATCTCATCTCAAATCCTACCTTCATCTTAATTTCTCTCTAGCTTTCTATTTCTCTTGTTTTCTTGTGAGATTGTGAGTTGTACTTGAGTATTGTTATCATCATCACCAATGGCGCCAAAGAGAGTTATAACTTTTGGAAGCACCTCTACTCCTGCTTACTTCTCCAACAATTTTTCACCACAAGAGCAAGAAAACATGTTTAATAAAGATTATGCTCCAAGGAATATCATCCTAAACTACTTCCTGGAATTGGGGATTTTTAAAAATTTCTAGTTTCTTAATGTCTTTGTCTAAGCAAGGTTGAAGAACTTGATCAGATGTACCCCAGGAGAAATGTTTCCAACTCTATTGAATTTTTTTTATTACAACCTTAACTACAAGGAGGGGATCATCACTTCTGAGGTACGAAAGCATCAAATTTATTTAACTCCGGAAGAATTTGCTGAGATTTGTGATCTTCCTTGCACCAACTCATTGTACCGTGATCACAAAAATCTTAGAGTATATTCACTTCAACCTTAATGAGGAATAGTCAATTGGAAACTTAACAAGGATCGGGAAACATGCATTGGAGGCAGATGCGGATGACCATCAATAATTGAGTTGTGCTGCAAAAATCTCCCAAAACTAAACAACCCTAGTTTACAACTTATCACCTAATTACTACCTTATGCAACTTCTACCTAGGACACTCTTAGATATGAGAAACCCCTCTCACTTCCCTCAATCATACCCATGTGATTGTCAACGACAATAATAATTAATAGAAGACATACTTCCAATTATACACAATACAGTCTTTGCTTAAAAGCTCGTGAGTGATTAACAATGAACAATGAACAATCAGTCAAACTCTATGTATCATCATGATACATGAGTGACATACACAAACACAGTACTCTAAAAGACTCCAAAAACCCTAAGACTCTTGCAAAAATAACTTCTCCTTGTTTTTCACACTTTGTCATTAGGTTTAGACTCCTTCTTTTATAAGCCAGTGCAGTGCTTAGGCTTGGATATTCAATATGGCTATAACCTTCTGTAAATCAAATTAGATCATATCAAATCTTCAAATGTAAGGCAAAAGGTTTTAACATCCAATCAAGCAAATCAAATACTTTGTTATCTTTAATGCGTCTTGGCCGATGAATTATTCTCGGAGATGATAGGTTGTCAATAAAATCGAAGACACATAAATCAAATAATGATCACAGCTTAACCTCGATGAGTCCGACGACGCCACATATATTCAAACACATTAAAGCCAAATAGACAATGTTTATAGTCAATTTTGTATTCATACTAATCATCAATCCAATAAAGATTATCGATAACGATTCCACCAAGGGATTCCTAATTAGTAAACGTTAGATTCAAACCTTCATGTGATTCCATGTGCAGCCCAGGGCCCTAATGAAACATTAGACTCAAGCCACTACCTGACTACACCAACTAAGACTTGAGGGGCTACTGTTCATGACCGATAATAGGCGTAATTAATAAGGCGCGTATGGGAAAAGATCCAACTAATATTCAAGTGGTCCAAGCCTAATATCACGACTTCAAGGTTATGGAATATATGTAGGTCTCACTCACTCCGTCGGAAGCATGGCAAATCTCTATCTCAAGAGAATTTAATATTGTTGCGTACTAAGGGCTGAGCTCGAACCCAAGACTTATGGTTAAGAGGAAAGAAATCTCTTACTATCTTACCAAAGTGTTCTTGAGTGTTAATTAAGAATTTTTTATTAGTATAATATTAGAAAAATGTTTGTAAAAATCGTTTGTCAAAAATATGTTTGTAAGATTAAAATAAATTATAAAGTCTCTAATATTTTGAGAAAAAAGTTGTATTGTAAAATTATAGTGTCTCTAGTATTCCCGCTAAAAGTGAAAATTGTGACAATTTAAGCCTCCTTTTGAATTAATATTTTTTTTCATGTTATCCTTAGACTACAACAATTTTTATAAAATCTTTTAATTTTCCTATTCAATAAATATTTTGGTTATAGTTTGTCATAAAGATCATAATAGAAACATGTTGAAACTGTTTAATGGTTGAAATTCACTCTTTAAAAAAGAAATTAATTCTTTAAAAATAAATAAATAGGATGTCGTATCAATTGAATTGCTTTAACAAAACTAAAATATATCATTTTTAGATGTGATGATATTAGTGCGCCTCTTTATCTAATGTTTTTGCATAATTATTCTTTAATAGAATTAAAATAGATCAAATTTTTTTATAAACTAAATATCCTATGCGTGCAGAGTAGAATTAAAATAGATCAATTTTATACGTTTTATTCATGCTGAAAGTGAAAATTATGAAAATCTATTCCTCCTTTTGAATTAAGATTTTTCATGTTATCCTTAAACTGCTACAATTTTTGTAAAATTTTTTAATTTACGCATTTAATAAATATTTTGGATATAGTATGTCACAAAGATCACAAAGGAAATATGTTGAATCTTATTTTAAAATAGATCATCTTTTTCAAATGGTTCTGTGATTCAAACTCACTCTTTAAAGATGAATAAGTAAGGTGTTGTGGATTCGAATTTATGTCTGCACAACTATTAACTAAACTTTCTTAATTAAATTAAAATATATCATTTTTTTAACGTGATGATATTAATGTGTCCATGCACTTGATGTCTCTGCACAGCTACTCCTTAACAGAATTAAAATATGCACAACTACATTTTAATAGGATTAAGATATATCAATTTTTAACATTGTTGCGTGTTCATGACCAGAATCAAATCCAATACCTCTAGTTAAATTAAAAGAGATTTTTTACAATCTCATCCAAGTGATCTTGGATAAATAGATCATTTTTAGACATGATGATATTAGTTAAGAATTTTTTAGTGATTAATTTTATTTATGGTTAGTTAGACATTATTAATAATTTTCTTAAATTTTAATGTATTTAATACTATTTAATGTTTCCTTGTTAGTATTCAGTACAAAACAAAGTGCAGGGAGTCACGGCACGGCCAACAGAAAAAATAAAGTAGTCGGTTTTGTGAATCCTGGTTCAGAGAGAGAACATGTTTCAAATGTTCTGACAAACATTGTAATCTGTTGCTTCAATTCCATCTTTGACTTGTGCTTGGTACTCGTGATTTTGTATTGGGAAATTTAAACAAAAATTGGACAAACACAATTGATGTATTTAACCGAAATTTTGTCTAAATACATTAACTCTCTTTAACAAACTTTTGTTTGTATTTGATACACTACCTAGTAGAATGTGATTTTCCATTAAAAACAACATTATAGTAATAAATTTGGTTCGATACAATTGATGTCAAACACATTATAAATAACCACTTTTACTCTTTGTAGTTCATATTGGTGTTTGTAGAAAAATGGCAAACGAGGTGATTCTGTTGGATAAATGGGCTAGCATGTATGGTATGAGGGCTAGGATTGCATTAGCTGAAAAAGGTATTAGCTATGAATCCAGAGAAGAAGATTTTAATAATAAGAGTGATTTGCTTCTTCAATCCAACCCTATTCATAAGAAGATTCCAGTTCTTATCCATAATGGTAAATCCATTTCTGAATCTGGAATTATTGTCCAATACATTGATGAGGTTTGGAATGACAAAAATCCATTCTTTTCCTCTGATCCTTATGAGAGAGCTCAAGCTAGATTTTGGGTTGATTACATTGACAAAAAGGTAATAACATTTTTTGTTTTTTTATATATATTATTAATAAAAAAATATTGTTAAATAAAAAAATATACTCATTATTATTTTTTATGTTGAATTAATATAGGTTTTTGATACTTGGTTGAAAGTGTGGCTTTCAAAAGGTGAAGAATATGAGGAAGCTAAGAAGGAGTTGATCTCTATTTTTAAGACACTAGAGGGGACATTAGGTGACAAGAATTTTTATGGTGGTGAGAGTTTTGGGTATCTTGATATTGGTTTGGTTCCTTTTTATAGCTGGTTTTATACTTTTGAGAAATATGGTAACTTCAAATTTGAAGTGGAGACTCCTAAACTCGTGGCTTGGGGAAAGAGATGCGTTGAGAAAGAAAGTGTTTCGAAATCACTTCCGGATGAGAAGAAGATATATGAGTATGTTGTGGCCGGGAAGAAAGCACTTGGGTATGAAGATTAGAGATTTTGGTGAATCGTATTAGTCAATAATGTTTGTTTGTTAAGTGTGTTATTGTTGTAGTAAGGTCTTGTGTTTGGTAGTGTTTTGGTTTCTTTATTATGTTTTGCTAGAGAATTTATGAGTGTGTTGACATTATAATAACATTTTGAACTTGGGAGGAATGAATGTTGTTGTGGTTGTTTAATGTTGCATGCTTATATGATCAATAAATAATCTTTATTTTAGCATATAAATCCAAGGAATTATAATTTTGTACTTTATTCACATATTAAATTGGGAATATATTTGTTAAGTACATTCAAGAAAGCAATAGGTCCAAGGAATTATAAGGGCTATATGTTTCAAAATTATGCAGTGAGTTTGTAACAAAAAAAAAAAATTATGCAGTGAGTTCTAGGGGTGTTAATAGGCCCACCAGAATTAAGAAGAAACCCATATGGCAGCAGAATTATATTATGAATTAAATAATTATATTTTCAGTAGTAATCCTTATATTTCCTTCAAGTGGGCTTAGGCAGATTGTATTTTAGGCCCACATAGTAATCTCTTGTATTTATAGAGCTGGTGTCTCTATTATTGGCAAGCTGAATGAAAATCATCTTTATTTTACGTCTCAATTTTATTGTCTTTTTCTTTGAGCAAAACCCTAGTTTATGGTAGTAGCAAAAACCCTTCTTATCATTGGTGCTTTCATCTCCCTTCTCAATGCCTCCCAAACCCAATAATCCCACTCCCAAAGACATCGAAGATACCCTCCAAGCCACAAATCAACGCATTGACAACCTCATTTCTACCCATGAAAACCTTGAATCCTCCATGGAAGCTAATAACCAAGCTGTATCCTTACAGCTAGGGCAGATCCACACGAACCACACTACCTTGGAATCCACCATGAACAGCAATTTTGCTGCTCTTACAGCATTAATGACACAGCAATTTGCAGCAATCAATGCTGCTGCTATACCTACGTCAAACCCTACCTCTACGCCTAGACCCACACCCAATTTCACCACCAACCCTACATCTACACCTAGATCTACCCCCTTTCAACAGCCAGATCTGTTTTGGGAAACCCCAATATGCATTTAACGTCATCTTCCCCACAAATTCATTCCACACTTATCTCCACACAACTTTATTCCCCACCACCACCCCCAAATCCCACCTTTACACGTCCCATACCCTCCATCCACACATCTAATACTGCATTTTACCCTTATTCCTCAAGTTTTACCAATCCTTTTCCTCCTAATTACACACAGCCACCTCCATTTTTAACTCAGCCTCAAACCTTCCTCCATACTTCCCTTCCACCGCATACAGCCGTCACACAACCTCCCTCATATGCTACCTATCCGTACGGCAACCCTACCCCTCACACCGGTCAATCCCCATTTTACCCCCCACCAAATTCGGGTTTTAGACACCCAAAAATTGAGTTAAATTACTTTGATGGTGCTGATGCTTTAGAGTGGCTTTTTCAGGCTGAGCAATTCTTTGCCTTCTATAGCATACCTTATGAAAATCGCTTACCCATGGCCGCTTTCTATATGAAAGGAGAGGCACTTGGATGGTACAAATGGATGTTTCAAAGCAATGAACTTTCTACATGGGATGCTTTTTCAAGGGCCTTGGAGCTGCGTTTCGGACCTTCTACGTACGAAAACCATCAAGCCCAATTGTTTAAGCTTAGACAGCATGGGTCTGTTACGGAATATCAAGCCAACTTTGAAAAATTAGGAAATCGAGTGGTTGGTTTACCACCAGAGGCTATATTAAATTGCTTTATTTCTGGGTTAATTCCGGAAATACGCAATGAACTAGCAGTGCAGCGCCCTCACTCTATCACTCATGCAATTGGCTTAGCAAAACTTATTGAGGCTAAGCTAAAAGACTCCAAACCCAAGTTCAAAAGCCCAAGTTACTCAAACCCTACTTCTTCCACCTACCCAAAACAGCCCTACATCCAATCACCTACAGCATCCGTTCCTAAACCTCCTACGATGCCTCAACCAACTACTAACCAATCGGGTCGTTTTCCTATTCGACGGATTACTCCTACACAACAAGCTGAACGAAGAGCCCAAGGACTATGTTTCAACTGTGACGAAAAGTTCATTCCAGGGCATAGATGTGCCAATGGGAAATTCTTGTTACTCATGATTGATGATGACACCCCTACTACTGGCCACGAAGATATTCCTGAATTCACTCAACCCTTGGATGTTGCATCAGAAAACTTAGAATTAGCTGAAACTTATTTCCAACTTTCCCCCCAGGCTGTAAGTGGGCTATTTTCACCAAAAACTTTAAAATTCAAAGGCTTAATAGATGGGTTAGTGGTGACTGTCCTAATCGACACGGGAAGCACTCATAACATTCTCCAACCAAGGATTGCAACCCACCTCAAAATACCAAATACACCTATTCCTAACTTTTCTGTCATGGTGGGAAATGGCTCCAAGTTGCAATGTTCAGGCTTGTGTTCAAAGGTACCTATAACACTCCAAGATCATTTGTTTATCATACCTTTTTACCTAATTCCAATTGAAGGCGCTGATGTAGTATTGGGAATGGAATGGCTGCGTACACTCGGTCCAATTGTTGCGGATTTCTCCATTCCTGAAATCTCGTTCAATTATGAAAATAAAAATCTTACTATTCAAGGTGATACTAACCAAGTACCCACCCCCTCAACCTTCACCCAATTTTGTCACCTTTTGCATACTGATGTTGTTGCCTCCATGCACTTGTTAATTTATCAACCTACCAAGGATCCTAACACCACTAACCTTAATTCTTCGCCCCATATCCAACCCAGCCAGAACCCACCAGAAATTGATGCCCTCATTACATCCTATCCAACTGTTTTTCAGACCCCCCACGGTTTACCTCCTAGCCGCCCACACGATCACCACATTCCTCTTAACCCCAACACCTCCCCAATCAATGTTCGCCCCTATCGCTACCCTCACTCCCAAAAGGAGGCTATGACTACACTAATTCATGAGATGCTATCCGAAGGCATTATCAAGCCCAGCACTAGCCCTTTCTCTTCACCTGTCCTTTTAGTCCGAAAAAAAGATGGTTCGTGGCGATTTTGTGTTGACTATCGCGCATTGAATGCTGCAACAATCCGTGACCGATTTCCCATCCCAACAATTGATGAACTCTTTGATGAGTTGGGTTCTGCTACTTTGTTTACAAAGATTGACCTACGGTCAGGCTACCATCAAATTAGGGTTGTGCCCGAGGATACTCATAAGACGGCATTTAGAACCTTTGATGGGCACTATGAGTTTTTGGTGATGCCCTTCGGGTTAACTAATGCTCCTAGTACCTTTCAATCGGCAATGAATGACCTCTTAAGACCTTATTTGAGACGGTTCGTTTTAGTTTTCTTTGATGATATTTTAATTTACAGCAATTCTTATTCTGATCATTTACTCCACCTAACTTTGATTTTAGATTTACTTGCTTCAAATAAGTTTGTTGCAAAACTTTCTAAGTGTGTTTTTGCAGTTCCTAAGGTTGATTATCTAGGTCATGTTATTTCTTCAAGTGGTGTTACCCCTGATCCTGACAAAATTCAAGCAATTTTAGATTGGCCAGCGCCACGATCTCTCACGCAACTCAGGGGATTTTTGGGCCTCACAGGTTTTTACAGACGTTTTGTCCGCCACTACGCCACACTCGCCGCTCCTCTCACCGATTTATTACGTTCTACTAGATTTACATGGAATACAGAAGCTGAAAATGCTTTTACAAATTTAAAGAGAATCATGACGGCCACCCCGGTGCTAGCTCTTCCGGACTTCAACACGACCTTTGTTGTAGAAACCGATGCATCCGCGGTTGCCATTGGTGCTGTACTTTCACAATCGGGCCACCCTTTAGCATTCTTCAGCAAGAAGATGTGTCAACGACTTCAGGCCTCTTCGGTGTATGTGCGCGAAATGTATGCAATATCTGAGGCAGTTAAGAAATGGCGTCAGTACCTTGTGGGAAGACATTTTCATATTTTTACAGATCAAAAGAGTCTCAAGAATCTGTTAGTACAAACCATCCAAACCCCAGAACA
The DNA here is from genome assembly GCF_029867415.1 of Vicia villosa. NCBI lineage: Eukaryota > Viridiplantae > Streptophyta > Magnoliopsida > Fabales > Fabaceae > Vicia > Vicia villosa. The sequence continues at coordinate 15,912,290 of NC_081183.1, read as the reverse complement.
ACAAAAATGGGCGGCCAAACTTCAAGGATTCAGTTTTGAGATTTTTTACAAACCTGGTAAAAACAACTGTGTAGCTGATGCTTTGAGCCGACGCCATACAGAAGAGCAATCCCTCTTGCTGGCAATCTCTTCTACAGTTCCAACCTTCATCTCACGACTCCAGCAGTACTACGCTAACAATATACAAGGAACAGATCTCATTAACAAATACCAAACAGACGAGAAGATGCAATCAGTTTTTCATTTCAGACAAGGACTGCTTTATTTTAAGGATCGAATTTTCTTACCCGATGATCTAGATTTCAGAGCAGCTATCCTTAAGGAATATCACAGCACACCATCCGCATGGCATTCTGGGGTGAAACCAACTATGTCACGCATTTCAGCTACTTTTTCATGGCCAGGACTTCACAGGGATGTCAAGAACTATGTGCGATGCTGTCAATCTTGCCAACAAAACAAGTACCTGCCAACAAAAAAACAAGGCCTGTTACAACCTCTTGAAATACCAAATCAAGTGTGGGAAGATTTGTCAATGGACTTTATTACTCATCTTCCTAAGTCTTTCGGCCACACCGTCATCTGGGTTGTCTGTGACAGACTTTCGAAATTCACACACTTCATTGCTCTGCCTCCTAAGTTCTCTGCGGTTGACCTTGCAAGACGCTTCTCTGTTAAGATATGTAGACTTCATGGCATTCCAAAGACGATAGTATCGGACAGAGATCCACTCTTCTTGAGCACCTTCTGGAAAGAACTATTCCGCGTGCAGGGAACAACCCTGAAATACAGTACCGCTTATCATCCTGAGACAGACGGCCAAACTGAAGTAGTTAACAGATGTTTAGAAACCTACCTGCGGTGTTTCACAAGCGATAATCCGCGGCAATGGTTTAAATTTCTTCACTTAGCCGAGTTTTGGCATAATTCCTGCTTACACTCTTCGATCAGAATGACGCCGTTCGAAGCTCTCTATGGCCGCCCTCCACCATCAGTTAAGGATTATGTTCAAGGTTTCTCAACAGTTCCTTCGATTGATGCGACCCTACAACAGAGACAGAGTATCCTTAACAGACTAAAGCTTAATCTTCATCGTAGTCAAAGGATTATGAAAGAACAAGCAAATAAAAAACGCAGGGATTGTACCTTTTCACCGGGTGACCTCGTTTTGCTGCGTTTGCAACCGTACAGACAAACCTCAGTACAACGAAGAACATCTCAGAAGCTCTCAAAGAGGTTTTATGGTCCCTTTCCAGTGCTGCGCAAGATCGGCCCTGTTGCTTACGAGTTGAAGCTACCATCCTCCTCTAAGATCCACCCTGTTTTCCATGTGTCTCAGTTGCGGTTCTTCCATCAACATGGCTCACAAATTACTTCTGTGCCTTTACCAGAGAATATTGGCGAAGAAGATGTTGAGGATACAGAGGAACTGGGTTTGGATCCCGGCGATGCAAGAGTTCAAGGGATGAACATGGAAGAAAATAGTGATTTGGAAACAAGAACGGAAGAGGGAGTTACTCCAAAGGAAAATGAGGTTCAAGACTTTTCTGAAGCAAGAGTTTTATCTAATACATCAAACTCTTTAACTCAGCCTTTAAAGTACAACCCACGCGTACCTTGTCCAAATCCTCTTAACCAGATTCATCCAGATCCTTCCAACCCACCCCCACCATCGGATTTGCCGCCCATTAAATCCGGACCGTCCAATTCCCTTGGATCCTTGTCCAAAACCCTTTCTCACGCAAACGTGGCCCCACCCTATTCTCTTTCACCGTTTCCCAAACAGACACACCCATGTGCATCCAGCTGTATTCCACCTTTTCCATTAATTGCTACACTGCCCAAGAATTTATCCCAACCACTCTCTTCTGCTTTCCCTCGCACGCTCCCACTTTTCCCTCCGTCGGATCCCCAACGTCTTAATCCTTTGTCCTCTCCATCCGACACGCGTCTTCCCTTTTCAAATCCCACACCACAGCTGGATCCCATTATCCAAAACTCCTCTTTGACTACTAGCCCCATTTCCCTTACCAAAAGTTTCCCCAGACCAAATCCCGCTGGGCCTTCCATTGGGCCGGATTTGCCTCTCAATTTGTCTAACCTTGAGGACAAGGTTCTCCCTGGGATGGATAGTAGTGATAGGCCCACCAGAATTAAGAAGAAACCCATATGGCAGCAGAATTATATTATGAATTAAATAATTATATTTTCAGTAGTAATCCTTATATTTCCTTCAAGTGGGCTTAGGCAGATTGTATTTTAGGCCCACATAGTAATCTCTTGTATTTATAGAGCTGGTGTCTCTATTATTGGCAAGCTGAATGAAAATCATCTTTATTTTACGTCTCAATTTTATTGTCTTTTTCTTTGAGCAAAACCCTAGTTTATGGTAGTAGCAAAAACCCTTCTTATCAGGTGTTCATGGGTTGGGTAAACCCAATAAATCCAGTAAAACCCACACAAACCGATCTAAAAAAGTGGGTTGGGTCGGGTTATTGGGTGGATATGGTTTTCAAAAAATGAAAACCCATTCAAAATAATTGGGTTATGGGTAAACCCACACCCAACCCACAAAACCCATGGGTTATTGAGTGACTATATTGTTTCTCTTTTTTTATAATTAGACAAGTGATGACTTTGATGTTTTTAATTTTGTTTGATTAAATTTCAACTTTTTGAACATCTTTTATTTAGTAAGTAATGATTTTAACTTATTTAGGATGTCACATTTTGATTATTTTGATGCTAATTCTAATCAATTGCAAGTATTTTATGTAATTCTATGTTTTACTGTAATGTAACTTTGGTTCTTACAAATATATGTTTATAATAAATTTCATTATACATTTTGACATTTGATGTTTAAAAAATAGAGTAATATGTTAAACTGTTTATTAAGAAAAAATATAACATATCATTAATAATTATATAAGGAAAAATAATATTGGACAACCCATTACCCAACCTAATCCAACCCACAAATTTTTGGTTTTACCCAAACCAACCCAATGATATTATGGGTGATTATTTTTTCTCACCCAAACCAGTGTACCATATACGGGTTGGGTTATGGTTTTGGTTAAATTCAACCCAAACCGACCCATGAACACCCCTAGTGAGTTCATTCTTTAGAAATAGGACTAGTCTTAATAATGTCGACATGTTTAAGTTGGACTAACAAAACCTCTAGTTATAGGGCTGTTCAAAAAATCTATACAATTGTACTGAACCACAGAACCGAACCGAGCCGTTGTTAAAAAACTGAACCATTCTCTTTAATTTATGAACTGAACCATATTTATCAAACAGTTCGATAACCGAATTGAACCGTTAACTTAACTAAAACTAACCAAACTGAACCGTTATTAATTAACCATGTTTATGGTATGGTTATTAGAACTTTGGCTAAGTGATATTTTCTCTAAATTAATCTTTTCATATTAAACTTTATTTTAATTATGTAAAAATTAATTTTTTTTAAATAAATTTTTATAATAATGATATTTAATATTAAATTTTTTATATATGTAATTCGTTAAAAACAACGCGAAGGTTTAATCAAGAAAAATTGTTTTTCATGTGAATATTACTGTTTCTCATAATGCATTTAACATCTCTATCTTATTGATAGATTTTGATATATACTCTTAGATTATATATCAAGCATAATTTTAACAATACTGATAGTTTATATATTGTTTTTCTTTAGGTCATCAGCACAAGCATAATAATACTTTTAGTTTAAATATATGGATAGATTTTAAAAAATTAATCTGAACAATATTACTTTTAATAATTTTTAATTGTATATAATTTTTAATTTTAAATAAATTTGAGATTTTAATTTAAATTGATTTACATTTAAATATTATATATTATATATTAGTGATAAAATATATTTATAAAAATGGTTTTAAAAAATCTAAATAATTTTTATTAAAAATGTCATAAGATGTAACGGTTTTATCACCATAACCATAACAATAAATATGTAACGGTTCTATTTACCATAATCATAAAATTCTCTTAAAAAATAGTTATTAATAGTTTGGTACGGTTCCGGATCAAGAATCAGTTGTCATACCCCAAAATTTGCTCGATCATTTCTGGTCTAATAATTTATCAAGGGAATTAAAATTAAGAGTCATGAGATTTAACATTTATATTGTTAAATCCATTCTCTTACAAATTGGAATAGGGGTGTGGATAACAGGTATTTTAGGACCCAAACAGTTGAGCCCAATTACTACAAGGGTGCTATCATTTTTGGATATAATTGCTTTTTACTAACATTTTGTCTTTTATTATTATTATTTTATTAACTGTTATTATCTATTGCAGCTTTATTTACTAACATTATTATTCAATATTAGGATTATTAGTATAATTAGAATTATTATTATTAACCTTAATATTAGTCTTATTAGGATTTTTTATTAAATTAATTAGTTGGGCAATAGGCCCATTGAGAGTAGAAAACCCTAAGTATAGCATTATAAATAGATAAGTTTTCTAACAATTAGGGGAGGCCAATTTTTCGAACCCTTATTTTCTGTCCCATACAAACACTGATACTGTACAGAATTTCAGACCCACGTATCTAACATTTGACCACCAACGATTCCTCACCACTAACCTTAACCCTCGTATATATAAACCAACCAATTATATAATTCCAGAGAGAATTCACGTGTAGTTTTTGTCCCTTTTCACGCTGTAAATCAAGGACCATGTCACCAACCATACCATCACGATCTATCACTACACCAACTCCACAACTTTCTCCTTAAACCAAACATACACAAACCGATTCACAAATTCATATCACAATTTCCACCCTCCTTCACACAAATCATAACCTGTGATTTAACATACAAAAGATCTCAAACTCTCACCATAAACATCAACAACTCACGGCAATTTAACGGTTCCGTGACACACATCTCAGTGGCTTCATTCACATCACAAAATAAATAAAAAGAAGGTTGAAACCACAACTCTGGAACAAAACCGATCTGGTTCCCGCAACAATTTCAAATTGAACAAAAAATATTCAATCTTCATCATTACCATCAACCTGCAAAAAAAATTTTAAGGAAGGCAACACAAGAATTGCAAGAGTTTCCCTGCACAGATGCAGGATTCTCGCTGGGAATATCTACTCAGCCGTCGTCGGTAGAAAAGTAAGAAGTGTGGAGACATCATCAACACCACCATCGGCCTGATCGCACGGGTCTCCCCACCATAACGTCGTCTCCGACGCCAACATCTTCCCTCCAACTACCGCCGGCGAATCTCTCCGACGAACCAAATCTGCCGCCACCCGTTCACAACCGCACAAGATCCGACATATCACCATCACCTTCTGCGAGACACATCACGATCCTATGAGGTGAAGTTCTTCTTTTTTCCTTTTATTCTATGTTGGATTGTGTGGGTTTTTATTCTTTGAAAAAAAGGAAAGGAAAAGTGAAGAAGATGAGTTGAAGGGTAAAGAGTGGAAGAGCAAAATGTTTGGATCTGCAAACATCTTCACGCTACAGGTTACATATATCTTTATTTTGTTTATTTTTACTTAATTTCTTGCCAAGTGTCAATACGTCATAGGCTGTGAGTTAGTTGTTGAAATAAACTTATTTTGCTAAATGGTTTTAACCAAATCTATTGGTTACGATGATTAGCACTTCCTCCTTAAAAACTCGTTATTATTTTTAATCAAAGCTATTGATTATAAGGGATAACGATAAAATTAAATAATTAAAATACATTCATTTGCTAAAAGTGATAATCGAATCAATCGATTAGAATTGCCAGCAATTCTTTATCAATCTATTAATTATGGTGATCAAACCTATTGATCATCGCGATTAATAGTACAAATTAAACCAGGGTTGTACGCTCAAATCTAAAACATTCAAAACGCTTCAGATCAAACAAGGATTTTCATCCTCATTCAAAACTACGATAGGCCATTCAAAAAGCCTCTAAATTCACATTCAATCAAATTTCAAATCTTAAGGGCGTACAACCCGTACCCCGAACTACATTGACTCTGATTCTCCATAAGGAGATACGTAGGCACTTGGCAACAAGGCGAGTCCCCCACCCTAAAATCTCAATTTCCCCTTATTCAATTCTTTAGCATAAACCTTACCTTAATACTCTTAGCCATCAAACCTTTGCCTTAGATTCAAAGCCAATAGGAAAGGGTTGAGGGTGCCTAACACCTTCCCTCGACCTGAATATAGTAACTTACCCTGAATCTCACATCTGCGTAGGGTTTCCTATTCGCCCTTCAGAATAGGTGGCGACTCTCTAAGCTATAATTTTTAGGGCAGGTTGCTACAGCTGGCGACTCTGCTGGGGACCACTTAATGGTGATTACTATGCTCCTATAGGTTTCGGCAGGGTTTAGGTTTTTGGCAGACTTCTTTTAGGGTTTGGCTAATTTGCCAAAATTAGGTTTTATTTATATTTAAATATTTAAAGTTTTTACTTTATTTATTTATTTATTTATAATTTCATCTTTTACATCAATTAAATAAATACCTGTTTATTTTATAAAAAAAAGTATATGTTTATTTAAATATTTGCTGCGTATTGTATTTTTTTAAATCGCAAGCGGCTGGAGTTCAAGGTTAGTTTTAAATATTTAAATTTTATTTATTTATTTATTTTCCTTTTCAATTTCATTATTGCAATTTAATTAAATATTTATTTAAGTGAATATTTATTCCTATTATATTTGCTGGTGTTTTTTTTTTATGTTGTGTTAAACCCTAAGTGTGGGAGTTAACTTTGAGACCAATAGGGGAGTATGAATCTCCTACGAGTCTCATTGATAATTCCACTCGGAGTGGGTTGAGTATTCGGAAATGTCCAAAACGAGGCTTGACTTTGTTGAGGGCAGGACTGGATACTTGGCTGATCTCTCTGGGAACCTACCCCTAAAACTCGAACCTCATGGATAAATGAGTTGTTCTAAAATCCAAAGAGACAAAAAAGTCTCGGCGGCTATGAACGACCCCATGAGACCTTCTAGAACCCCCCTATAAAAAGGTTGGCTCCCAAGAGCCCCTACGTCGAACCTATGGACTTAGGACTTCTGTGCTTTTGTGCTCATTATATGTTTGCAATTTATATACTTCGAATGTCTATACGTTTCAATTTTGCAGGTATCCCTACGTGGTCCCTAGCCTGTAGGGACTCTAATTTCTAAAAGACCGTGTCTTTCCCACGGAAGACATCACCATCTATGCATCCCCTAGCCTGTGGGGATTTTATTTTTATATCCTTGTATTATTACAACTACGCGTCCTTCCCACGAAGGGCATTTCCATTAACGCACGTCAATTGGCCTCTCGATGGCCATGCGATTCGGTGATTGTCGTGAACGGTCACCCTGTGCTTGCTACTACGTACTCCCTAGTATACAGGGATTTTCTGTTACATCCACGTGTTTCCACAATGACGCGTCCTTCCCCGAAGGACAACTTCACTAACATGCGTTCGATTGGCCTTTCGATGGCTATGAAATCTAGTGACTGTCCTGAACGGTCACTCCATGCTTATTCCCACGCACCCTCTAACTTGTAGGGTTTGGATCTCCATTTGCACATCACATCCCTAGCCTGTAGGGATTGCTCTTCGTCCATATTGTCCTTAGATAGGTTGTGTTCCGCATAGAGAACCTTCCCACGAGGGACAAAGTCATTGGTACACATTGATTGGCCTCTCGATGACCATGAGATTTAGTGACTGTCTTGAACGGTCACTAGCCGCTATCTTCTGCATACTCTCGAGTCCAAGGGATTTCCCTAAGCGTGTCATAACATTTACCCTGTAAAGATTCCAAGAGGGTCTAATGTCGCCTCTAAGGCTATCCCTAGGATCATATGTTACACATCTGCATTGCATACACGGAGTTATAATATAAGGAGTCTCTCGCTTACGCGTGCATTTGCATTTTCATGCATTCATACATTCACATTTGCATTTCTACCTTCGCCCGCATCCATACCAACCATGCTAGCCGGGTTCCCGAAATTCCCAAAAAATCAAAGGATCGTAGACTACGGAGCAAGGAGAATAAAAGATCTTAGTCTTGCTAAAGAAAAAAAAGATGCCTTTCGCCATGCCAGCCGCATGTCCATGCCTTGTCATAACAGGATTATGAATACAATGAAGGTTGTCATCGAGCAAGGATTAGTTCAACAAAGAGTTCCCTCATAGATACACTCAAGATGTATCTAGTTATAAAGGGGTTCATCTTAGAACATATCAAACTTTCGAGGACGCTCTACGATAACCTGGGGGCAAGGATTAGTCCAACTGGGGCAATATCGTGAACAAAGAGGCATAACTACGATGGAGGGAATTCGACATATGTCAGCCCCACACCAAGAAAAAAGGGTCATAGGTGATACTATCCTTAGGAAAGGCAAAAGAGGTTCAGTCAAAGGAAACTCATGAAGTTCCGATACGACGAAAACCCACCGCTAACGATTTATTCCCGCCAGGTTTGACATGTCCAAAGAAAATTCGAGGTTGCCCTCACTTCTACAAGTTTAAGAATCTAAGGAGTGAAACAAGGTCAGTGGATCTACAAAGGAGATTATCCCTAGGATCAATAGGTGTTTACCGTGCTCACAATTTCAACCCTTACGACCGCTAAGTGTTACTCAAGATAAAAGTTGTACCTTCGGATTAGTAATTCTAATGGGACAACTATGCAGGTTTTGGATTCAATTCATTCACTCACTACCATGACTTTCCAGTCACACACTTCTATTTTTAGGGTTATTAACAAACTTGAGGGAGAATGACGAATACAAATGACTAAGTCCAGCTAAACGTATGCTTTCAAGGTAAGACCAAGCCGAGGATGTACAAGCATTGTTTCCATTCCCAAACAGTGGAGATATAAGGATGTTAATCCCTCGTTACCCCCTCGAGCCAGGAGTTGGAGTTTGTTTCTACTTTTCAAAAGAACCTTGATTTTAACCAGGGGCAGGGTAGATGTCAACTAACTCAATGATGTATTTTGGTTGCCAAGAGAATCAGTCAATCCAAGCATAAGGTTCAAGCATATCTTCTTCCTCGCATTCATCCAAGATTGAGGAAGCAATGGAGGTAACATTTACAACACCTTCTTCCTCATTACATCATTCAAGATCAAGGAAGTATCAAAGGCGAAGCTTACAAATCAAAATCAACATAGCAGTCACAACATGCAATATCCAAGAATCAATCTCAAAAGGAGCTTTCAAGAGTAAAAAACGCCCGCTAAGTCAAAATGAAAATTCCATAAAAGGAAACAAAAAGACTTAGGCAATATTGGGGCATCCCGATGGGTCAAATTCAAAAGAATTAGCTCATGCAAAAATAAGGGATAAAAACAAAGGCGAAATACAGAGAATAATCCTGTGATTGCTAAATCGTCAAAGCTTTGCATCAATGCTTGGATCTCTACAACATTTTCATCAATGCTTGGATCTCTACTAAGGCTTCTGCGTAACATCAGGACTGAAACAATTCTCTTGCAAACAAAGCACATCCATTGGATTAGGCGAATTTTTAGGATCTGGAGAACATCAAGGAGAAAGGGGTGGGATAAATAAAATTTTGAGCCTTATATCCATTGTTTCTTAAAACATGAACCAGGCCAAGTTACAACATTTAAAAGTCCTAATTGAGGCAAGGTTAACTACGAAAGCATGTTAAGCAGGATTTGTTATACTGACTCCTATGTTTGTTAAAACTATCTCTAACCACTGTGCTTCTTCAAGCATTCTTTCCAAAACCATCCAGTCCTAATTCATAACGGACTTTGATTTCAAAACTTGCATACATATCGCATTGGGGTTACTTCTCAAAGGGTACAACGTCATCTACAAGTATACACTTAGCATCGAGGAAATCTCGAAATGGGTTTAATCAAAGGTGATCATTTCTAATAAAGACCCCGGAGTCGGGGGAACCACATCTAGGGGGTTCTCCTAAACAGGGGCAACAAAAATTTCAAGGAGCACAGGGGCATACAATCGAACATCCTATTAACTAGGGGCAGTCTTCCTAAGGTTCAATCGACTTGGGGCACATCTCAAAGCAATCTCAAACAGGGGCATGTCAGACATGGGAAGAATTCAAATTCAAAGGATAGAACACTATGGATAACCTTTCATGACCTGGAGATCAGGGGCACACCCTTCAATCTAAACATCGAAGCATATGACAAGGCTATTCCCTGGGGCACTTCCTTCATAAGCATCTTTCTCCATGAAAATACTGGGGCAATGGATATCAAATCCGCAAGACACGCAACAAAAGGAAAAAGGCGTTCTCGCACTTTACAACATCGAACAAATCTTTCTCCTAACTACGATCTTCCGAGCTCAAACAAAACAGGTATTGGGAAATCGCGCTAGCATCACACCCCATCCTAGCAAACAGACCTGCAACTCCAGCGAACTATATACGCTTTGACCTACTATTGGAGCATCACACAACTACATACAAATCACGCATTACATACATTGGTTGATACATTACACCGTAACTCTTTATGTGGTCTTCTTCAAGACAAACATTCACATCCATTCAAAATACCTTTCTCGGGTAATCTTACAGAAGACATTACTTCGTTCCACTCATTACGTCAACCAAGCATACGCATATGCATAAGCATACATAAACATTACAAAACCAGCATAAGCATAGTCAGGGTATAAGTTCAAGCATGGAATAAACAAGTTCAAAGGGTTTGAGGAGATAAAACCATGAGATTGCATCAGCATTAGCATACATGCATACGCATTAGCATTAGCATATACATATCACAAAAGCCCAATTTTTATTGGCAATCCAAACCATTACAAAGTCCAGTTCCCGTCTGGTAGTCAGGCCTCGTCTGACCGTTTCGTCAGTATACATACAACATATACATGTGTAAGCATTCACACATACGCATTATACAAACAACAGGGGCATGTGCATAACGCATAAGCATGATGCATACGCATTTACAAAACAAAATTCTACATAGGTAAATTTCGCGATAACACTCGCAGATAACCCTATTGGTGGTACAGGTAAATTCTGCGATAACACTCGTGGATAACCCTGATAACATAGGTAAATTTCGCGACAACACTCGCGAATAACCCTATTGGTGGTACAGGTAAATTCTGCGACAACACTCGCAGATAACCCTAATAACATAGGTAAATTTCGCGACAACACTCGCGAATAACCCTATTGGTGGTACAGGTAAATTCTGCGACAACACTCGCAGATAACCCTGATAACATAGGTAAATTTCGCGACAACACTCGCGAATAACCCTATTGGTGGTACAGGTAAATTCTGCGACAACACTCGCAGATAACCCTGGTAACATAGGTAAATTTCGCGACAACACTCGCGAATAATCCTATTGGTGGTACAGGTAAATTTTGCGATAACACTCGCAGATAACCCTGGTGAAACAGGTAAATTCTGCGATGATATTCGCCGATAACCCTGTCGGTGCAGGTGAACTTGCTAGAATTATAGCAAGCAATCCTATTGGGGTCCAAACTACGAAGACTTACTAGAACTGTAGTAAGTGAGGGGTTCAAAACCGCGAAAGCTTACCGGAACTATGGTAAGTAGGGGTTCACAAACTGCGAAGGCTTACCAGAACTAGGGTAAGTGAGGGGTCCACAAACTGCGATAGCTTTCTAGAACTATAGTAAGTGAGGGGTTCACAAACTGCGATAACTTACTGGAACTACAGTAAGTAGGGGTTCACAAACTGCGGAAGCTTGCTGACCAGAGCAAGCCAATTATACAACCAACAGAAGGTCCTCGCTATTCCTTTTCAGGAACCTTTCCAGGAAGTCTTCTTCAAGACGTATTTCATCCTTTCTAGGAGCTTTTCCAGACATACAAGATTTTTCAAACAATTCCTCAACTGGGTTTATCACGTTAGTCCCTCGGCAGTGATGTTCCCCAAACTTCAACAAACAAACAAAGGTGTTATCTTTCTTTTCAGAATTAATAACATATTTCAACTAACATAACTAACAATCATGCATCATTCAATTAACATACTTCATTCATGCATTACGCATATACACACATGGCTCTCATTTATTTTGAGAAGTGCACTGCATCATGCATCGCATGCATCATAAACATTGCATAAAGTCAAAATTGCCTTTTTAGGCCACGCTACGATCTAAAAGCGTAGCTCTTAAAAAAAAGGAGAGAGCATCTGCTCCACAAAAAAAAAAAAAAAGAAGGAAAAGAATGGTATTTACCTTGGGGGGCATCTGTAAGCCCATCTCCCGCGGAAGTCCTTCTTGATAAATGCAAATTTTAGGGCATTTCAGTGTCCAATCATCTTCTACCTTCAGATCACGATAGGCAGACGTGTTTATCTGATTCTTCAGGTTTAAGAAGATTGAACAGGGGCAGCTGTCATACCCCAAAATTTGCTCGATCATTTCTGGTCTAATAATTTATCAAGGGAATTAAAATTAAGAGTCATGAGATTTAACATTTATATTGTTAAATCCATTCTCTTACAAATTGGAATAGGGGTGTGGATAACAGGTATTTTAGGACCCAAACAGTTGAGCCCAATTACTACAAGGGTGCTATCATTTTTGGATATAATTGCTTTTTACTAACATTTTGTCTTTTATTATTATTATTTTATTAACTGTTATTATCTATTGCAGCTTTATTTACTAACATTATTATTCAATATTAGGATTATTAGTATAATTAGAATTATTATTATTAACCTTAATATTAGTCTTATTAGGATTTTTTATTAAATTAATTAGTTGGGCAATAGGCCCATTGAGAGTAGAAAACCCTAAGTATAGCATTATAAATAGATAAGTTTTCTAACAATTAGGGGAGGCCAATTTTTCGAACCCTTATTTTCTGTCCCATACAAACACTGATACTGTACAGAATTTCAGACCCACGTATCTAACACTTGACCACCAACGATTCCTCACCACTAACCTTAACCCTCGTATATATAAACCAACCAATTATATAATTCCAGAGAGAATTCACGTGTAGTTTTTGTCCCTTTTCACGCTGTAAATCAAGGACCATGTCACCAACCATACCATCACGATCTATCACTACACCAACTCCACAACTTTCTCCTTAAACCAAACATACACAAACCGATTCACAAATTCATATCACAATTTCCACCCTCCTTCACACAAATCATAACCTGTGATTTAACATACAAAAGATCTCAAACTCTCACCATAAACATCAACAACTCACGGCAATTTAACGGTTCCGTGACACACATCTCAGTGGCTTCATTCACATCACAAAATAAATAAAAAGAAGGTTGAAACCACAACTCTGGAACAAAACCGATCTGGTTCCCGCAACAATTTCAAATTGAACAAAAAATATTCAATCTTCATCATTACCATCAACCTGCAAAAAAAATTTTAAGGAAGGCAACACAAGAATTGCAAGAGTTTCCCTGCACAGATGCAGGATTCTCGCTGGGAATATCTACTCAGCCGTCGTCGGTAGAAAAGTAAGAAGTGTGGAGACATCATCAACACCACCATCGGCCTGATCGCACGGGTCTCCCCACCATAACGTCGTCTCCGACGCCAACATCTTCCCTCCAACTACCGCCGGCGAATCTCTCCGACGAACCAAATCTGCCGCCACCCGTTCACAACCGCACAAGATCCGACATATCACCATCACCTTCTGCGAGACACATCACGATCCTATGAGGTGAAGTTCTTCTTTTTTCCTTTTATTCTATGTTGGATTGTGTGGGTTTTTATTCTTTGAAAAAAAGGAAAGGAAAAGTGAAGAAGATGAGTTGAAGGGTAAAGAGTGGAAGAGCAAAATGTTTGGATCTGCAAACATCTTCACGCTACAGGTTACATATATCTTTATTTTGTTTATTTTTACTTAATTTCTTGCCAAGTGTCAATATGTCATAGGCTGTGAGTTAGTTGTTGAAAGTCAATATAATGCAATAAGGGGGTGGAGCGCCCCCATTTGGCTACTGTAGCGGTAATTATTATTTTGTTCTTTTGTTTTCTTTTCTTCTATTTCTTTATGATACATAGAATCTGGTTTTAATTGAGAATGGGATTTGCTTGGGTTTAGGTACAAAGTTATTCATAATATCTAATCTTGCTGACTCCTCACGTCACTTTCATCTTGTAGTTTATTTGTAAATTTAATTCAATTTATAGGTTACATAATTCTAGATAGGGATTAGCATACATATTTTAATTAAGTTAATCTAAGCTTTTAGTTTAAGTTATCATCAAGAAAAATACAAAACTAATAAGGCACGTTCATCTTAGTAGTATTTAGTTTAGTATTACTTTAGTTTTAATATATTTGGCTTGGTATAAAAACTATAAAAAGAATAAAATTTCAAAATCAACTAATAATAAAATTGTTGTTAGGATTTTATTTATTATTCGTTTCGATCGAATTAATCGATCGCGATGGTTAATAATCAATCATATAATTAATTTAATCCAATATAATTCAAATAAACTTATTTTGCTAAATGGTTTTAACCAAATCTATTGGTTACGATGATTAACACTTCCTCCTTAAAAACTCGTTATTATTTTTAATCAAAGCTATTGATTATAAGGGATAACGATAAAATTAAATAATTAAAATACATTCATTTGCTAAAAGTGATAATCGAATCAATCGATTAGAATTGCCAGCAATTCTTTATCAATCTATTAATTATGGTGATCAAACCTATTGATCATCGCGATTAATAGTACAAATTAAACCAGGGTTGTACGCCCAAATCTAAAACATTCAAAACGCTTCAGATCAAACAAGGATTTTCATCCTCATTCAAAACTACGATAGGCCATTCAAAAAGCCTCTAAATTCACATTCAACCAAATTTCAAATCTTAAGGGCGTACAACCCGTACCCCGAACTACGTTGACTCTGATTCTCCATAAGGAGATACGTAGGCACTTGGCAACAAGGCGAGTCCCCCACCCTAAAATCTCAATTTCCCCTTATTCAATTCTTTAGCATAAACCTTACCTTAATACTCTTAGCCATCAAACCTTTGCCTTAGATTCAAAGCCAATAGGAAAGGGTTGAGGGTGCCTAACACCTTCCCTCGACCTGAATATAGTAACTTACCCTGAATCTCACATCTGCGTAGGGTTTCCTATTCGCCCTTCAGAATAGGTGGCGACTCTCTAAGCTATAATTTTTAGGGCAGGTTGCTACATCAGTATACCGAATTAAATGTTTGGTTCAGTTTGGTTTTAAAACAAAATTAAACGGTTCGGTTCGGTTCTTACAAACTGTTATCATGATTCAGTTTGGTAGAGTTTAGTTCTATTAATAAACTATATATACCGTGAACACCCCTACCTCTACCTGTTCATTCTGCTCTAATTTTTTGGTATGCATACTCATGATAATTGTAAGTTTCAGATGTAATTTGTAGTAGTTTCTTCAATGCTTGGTCAAAATATACGAACAAGTTGCAATTAGAGAGCAGGTAATAAGGATTGATTCAAACTTTACACCCTTACTAGATATGGAAGTTAAAACTAGGGGTGGCAAACGGGCATGCCCGCCCCGCAAAAGCCCGCGAAAAAACGGGGCGGGGCGGGACGGGCATATTGAAGAGTGCGGGCCTAAAACATTGCCCCGCCCCGCAAAAATGTGAGGGCGGGGCGAGGAAAGCCCGCGCGCATTTAACCTTTTAGGCCTAAAAATAGTAAAGTTGTATGAAAAAGCTCATGCCCGCAAAAAAATGGGGCGGGGCGGGGCAGGCACATTAAAGAGAGCGGGCCTAAAACCTTGCCCCGCCCCGCGAAAAAATGCGGGTAAAGCGGGCCGGACCCGTTTTGCCACCCCTAATTAAAACAGTAGAGATGTATTGAAAACTAAAAAGTTTAATTGATTGCTACCGAAATGAAACAAACTAGAATCCTACTTAATAAACTTAAATATAGAGGTGGCAAATGTTGAATAAACTTTAATGTCATTAAGTGGGTTTTTATTGATAAGTTAGTGAAAAATAAAGAGTCTCTTGTAGTTGAAAGGTCAAGAGTTCTTGTAGTGGAAAAGCCAAGAGATAGTGACATATTAAGAGTATTTATTTACTTTAATTTCCTAGTATAGCAGAAGTCTTTTAGGTCTATATAAAGACTTGTTTGTATTTTCATTTTCAACAAGGTAAAAAGTGCAGTTTTAAAGTAAGATATCCATCAGTAGAAGTATAGTGTAAAAAGTGTCATGTGTAGTTTTAAAGCAAGTCTTCCACCAGTGGAAATATAGTGTTAAAAGTGTCTAAAAGTAGCAGTCAGTTTTTTACAAATTGGCATCAGAGCTAATGGCGAATACGATGAGTCAAATGCCACTACCACGATTAACGAAGGCGAATTACGAAAACTGGAGTATCCAAATGAAAGCTCTTCTTGGATCTCTAGATTCGTGGGAGACAGTCGAAACTGATTTCACAGAACCAGATAATACCGAAGGGTATACAGCGGCTCAAACCAAGGCGTTGAAAGAGACGCGTTTGAAGGATCAGACGGCACTGTACATCTTGTTCTGAGTTGTTGATGAATCAGGCTTTGAAAAGATTGCAGGTGCAACGACTTCGAAACAAGCATGGGACACATTAGAAAAAGTATACAACGGAGCTGACCGAGTCAAGCAAGTTCGTCTTCAAACTCTTCGAGGAGAACTGGAGAGAATGAAGATGAAGGAGTCGGAAACTGTATCCGAATACATCACGCGTTTGCAAACAGTGGTGAATAAACTCAACTGAAATGGAGAAACGATGACTGATGCTCGTATTGTCGAAAAGATTCTCATATCTTTAACTGATAACTTTGAGAATGTTGTGTGCGCGATAGAAGAGTCGAAGGACCTTGCAACGCTCACAGTCGAAGAGCTAGCTGGTTCTCTCGAGGCACACGAACAACGTAAGGTCAAAAAGAAGGAGGAGACAAACGACGAAGCAGTTCAGACCAAGGAGTCCACCAAAGACGAAAAGGTGCTCTTTTCTCAAAACTTTCGAGGAAGAGGACGTGGCCGTGGAGGTCGTGAGAGTGGTCGAAGTGGTCGAGGCAGCAACTTCGAGAGAGGACAGTCAAGCCAGCAAAATTGGCGTGGCAGAGGACGAGGTCAAAGAGGTGGTCGGTCGAACTACTCCAACATCGAATGTTACTAGTGTAACAAACATGGTCATTATGCAAAGGATTGTAACTCCTATAAATGCTATAACTGTGATAAAGTGGGACATCTTGCAAAAGATTGTCGAGTCGAAAAGAAGGTAGAAGAAACAACCAATTTAACTTTGGAAGCCGAAGCGAATGAAGGCTTTCTGTTGATGACTCAAAAAGAAGTAGACGCGAATAATGATAATATCTGGTATCTTGACTCAGGGGTAGGTAACCATATGTGTGGTCACAAACACCTGTTTAAAGAAATGCAAAAGATTGAAGATAGTCATGTGTCTTTCGGAGATGCATCGAAAGTGAAGGTCGAAGGCAAAGGTACGATTTGTTACTTGCAGAAGGATGACTTGACTGGGTTAATCCAAGATGTGTACTATGTACCAGATCTCAAGACAAATATTTTGAGTTTGGGGCAACTCACGGAAAAGGGTTATTCGATATTCATGAAAGATCGGATATTACACTTGAAGGACAAGCTAAGGCATCTGGTTGCTCAAGTCGAAAAGGGGAAAAATCGAATGTACAAACTGAACTTGAGAAGCGTTCGAGGAAAATGTTTGAAAGTCAATGTCGAAGACAAAGCGTCACTGTGGCATCTGCGTTTTGGTCATCTACATCATGCTGGTCTGAGAAGGTTAGCAAAGAGGAACATGGTGCACGGGCTACCAGACATGGAATTTGAAGGAAAGTTTTGTGAAGAGTGTGTGCTTAGCAAAAAAACCAGAACCTCATTTCAAAAGAAGGCAGAATATCAATCTAAACACATTCTCGAACTGATTCATACCGACATATGTGGGCCAATCACTCCGGAATCTTTCAGTGGCAAAAGATATTTCATTTCCTTTATCAACGATTTCTCACGAAAGACCTCGGTTTATTTCTTGAAAGAAAAATCTGAAGCATTCGAGGTGTTCAAAAAGTTCAAAGTGATGGTGGATAAGGCAACTGACAGATACATCAAAGCGGTTCGATTTGATAGAGGTGGTGAGTATACTTCGACAGCCTTTATGAAGTATTGTGAAGAGCAGGGCATAAGGAGATTTCTAACTGCACCATATTCACCTCAACAAAACGGTGTGGCTGAAAGGAAGAATCGAACAGTTCTCGACATGGTTCGATCAATGCTTAAGAACAAGAAAATGTCGAAGGAATTTTGGGCAGAAGCTGTACAATGTGCCATTTATGTTCAGAATCGATGTCCACATTCGAAGTTAGAAGATCAAACACCACAAGAAGCATGGAGCGGACAAAAGCCAACAGTTTCTCATTTCAAAGTATTTGGTAGTGTGGCTTATGCACACGCACCAGATCAACGAAGAACAAAGCTTGAAGACAAAAGTCAGAAATACATATTCATTGGATATGATGAGAAGACAAAAGGGTACAGGCTGTTTGATCCTATAAGCAAGAAGGTGATAGTGAGTAGAGATGTTCGAGTAAACGAAATGAGCAAGTGGGACTGGAATAATTCAACAGAAGTTATCGTCGAAGTTGGAGAAACATCAGTCGCTGTACCAATAAGCAATTCAATAGAACTTGAAGATTCTGACAATGAAGATGAACCTGTACAACCCAGAATGCGAAGTCTGCAGGATTTGTATGATACAACAGAAGAGGTGCATCTTGTATGTCTTTTGGCAGATACTGAAAACATTAGCCTCGAAGAGGCAATGCGAGACGAAAAATGGAAAACTGCCATGAACGAAGAGATCAAGGCCATTGAACGCAACAACACATGGGAACTAGTAGAATTACCAAAAGGAAGTCTTCAATATCTCACATGTACAAGGCCAGATCTTTCGCTTAGTGTCAGAATTGTAAGTCGTTTCATGGAGGAACCAGAATATACACATTGGAAGGCATTGAAAAGAATCATTCGATACATCCAAGGCACTGTGTCACTTGGAATGTTTTATTCAAGAGCATAAGATTACAAGTTGATTGGTTATTCCGACAGCGATTGGTGCGGAGATGTAGACGATCGAAAAAGCACCTCAGGATATGTGTTCTTTATGGGAAATACCGCTTTTACATGGATTTCAAAGAAACAGCCGATTGTAACACTCTCGACATGTGAAGCTGAATACATAGCAGCATCTTGGTGCGTTTGTCATGCAATATGACTTAGAAGATTGTTAAGCAAAATGGAGCTAAAGCAGGTAGGTGCAACAATAATTCAAGTGGATAACAAGTCGGCAATTGAGTTAGCAAAGAATCCAGTAAATCATGAAAGGAGCAAACACAACGACGTTCGCTTCCACTTCATTCGAGAACATGTGAAGGAAGGAAGTGTCGAATTGAAGCATGTTGCAAGCAAGGATCAAGCAGCAGATATTTTCACAAAACCATTATCGAAAGAAATTTTCGACAGAGGCAAGAAGTTGATAGGCATGATGGATAGAAGAAACATTTAAGTTTACAGGGGAGTTTTGTTGAATAAACTTTAATGTCATTAAGTAGGTTTTTGTTGATAAGTTAGTGAAAAATAAAGAGTCTCTTGTATTTGAAAGGCCAAGAGTTCTTGTAGTGGAAAAGCTAAGAGATAGTGGCATATTAAGAGTATTTATTTGCTTTAATTTCCTAGTATAGTAGAAGTCTTTTAGGTCTATATAAAGACTTGTTTGTATTTTCATTTTCAACAAGAAAGTAAAAAGTGCAATTTTAAAGTAAGATATCCACCAGTGGAAATATAATGTAAAAAGTGTCTTGTGCAGTTTTAAAGCAAGTCTTCCACCAGTGGAAGTATAGTGTTAAAAGTGTCTAAAAGTAGCAGTCAGTTTTTTACAGCAAAACCAGCTTGGTCCGCCCGGACAATGCCGTTTTGTCAGAATTTTTGGCAAAATAGACCAAATTTTTAAATACATACACTCTAATATATCAAGTTCCATCGGGACAATGCTGTTTTGTCTGAACTATTGGTAGAATGGACAAAGTTTTAAATTCCTATTCTCTAATATATTTGGACAATGCCGTTTTGTCTAAACATTTGGCAGGATAGACCAGAGTTTTAAACTCATACTCTCTAATATATTTGTTTGTCACACTTTATTTTTTTTAAAAAAAAATTTGCAGACGCATGTATTAACACAAATTTTTATAATTTTTAATTAAAAGAAATATCGTATCTAAGGGCCCACCTCACCACTATTATATAACCAAAAAAAAACAAATAAATACAAAATGAAGATTACCCCAACTTTCATATGTATCTCATGCTATTCATTTTAGGTTTCATTAAATCACACTATCTTAAAAACAACTCATTCAAATATAACTCAAATGATACAACTTTAAGAATTTCTTAAGACTCACAACTTTTCCTCATATATTTATTAATATGTTATTCAGATTTTTGCTTTTTTTTTTTAAAATTTACAATATTAATTTATAAAAAGATTTCAATGAAATTTTAAATTATCGAAATTTAAAAATAAAAGAATTACTAAAGTAACATAGAAAAGTAAAAAAAAAGGAAGTAAAACCTATAAAACAAACTATTTATTTATTATTCCCTATGGTCCTTATTATAAGAGAAAGTTTATTTTTAAAATTCATTCAATGATTAATGTATCTAGTCCATATAAAGACCAAATACATTAATCATTCTATGAATATAAAAACTTCCTTTTATAATAAGGACTAGAGGGAGTATTATTATATTTGATGCAACATTTCATTGGTGTTTGGCTTTTCAAAATAGTACGCCAGCCTGTAACCCGGAGAACTTATGAAAAGACTCCCATGAGAGTTAGTCTAAGTGGGCAGCAAGACAGATTAATGTGCTGCCAACCAAAATTGGATTCCACCCAAAAAAGCAATAAACCACACACCATTATGAACATAAGATCAGGTGCTTTAAGCAGCATGTTATCCAGGCAGAAGACAAGAAATAAAGGCAGTAAAATTGGCTATCAGAAACAAGTCATGTTCATGGCTCGGCTAAACTGTCCGATGACGGAGAAGAGCACCTCTAGCAACCATGAAGGCTACCAAGGGGACCCGATTTCTCACCTCTAGAATATCTTTGATGGTACATCTAATCTCTGGCTCCTCTGAAACTCACCTCTACAACATTGATCTGGCTCAAGAACACCAAAAACACTCCAATCTCCAAGTGAGTACAACAAATCTACCCTTTAATCAATATGCTTACCTTTTTTATAATCAATCTTTTATATGCACTTCATATACCACACTTTATTGCAATAATTTTGACAAAATCTACACTTTAAAATGTAACTTTGGTTTCGTCAAATTCACCGTCTATCCAAATATATATTAAGTTTTTGAACTAGTATCCATCCTTAAATACGAAAGTAAAACACCTCATGTATTTCATCATTAAAAACAAAGTTTAAAAGATACCAAAATACCCAAATCTCAACATGAAACTACAACTATTGTCTAGATCTCAATGAAATCTCAACGTGGACTTAATGCTATGGTTCTCTTGAAAACAAAAACAAAAGACAGAAAAACACCATAGCAATTGCCAAAGAAGTTCATGATCACCAAATGAAGTGTCAAAATGCAGTGATCAAAGTCAGCAAAAGTGGTATTGGGCGCAAATTCCTACAGAAGAATTAAGGAACACATTATCTAGCAATTTTAACATAAGCAACTATTTTTACCAAATATACTTTTAATAAACCAAGCTTTTTTTAGAGGGTCTCTTTTATTTGTGGTTAATTTTTTTTTTTGACATTCTAGTAAGGTGAACAATAAAGGTACAATACTAATGTTTAGATGAGCCGACATCCCTAATTTATAAAACAATGGCTAAAATAGGAGGTCTAGATGAATCATGGTTAGGATGAATCATTTTTCACAGCATCTTCGACTTTAAAGCTAACTCATATTAGTTTCTTTCCATTTTGTCATTTTTCATATCACCTTCTTCCAAACAAATCTGCCTAAGTTTGTTCTCACCTCCACCGCATTGTTAGAGGCATGTGAGTTTTTTCTTAGAAATGGAGGGTACAAACTCAACATACTGTCTTTGTTTTTTAATTTACCCTATTTTACTTCTCACCCAAATTTTAGAAGTCTCCTCCAAACTTTGGAGGAGAATCAGCATGATATTAAAACTCTCACCCAAATCATGGTGGAGCTTGATATTACCCTCACCCAAATCTTGGAGGAGCACTACCTTGATATTAGAACTTTTTTTCATTTTTCATATTTTATTTCTAATTTTTTTAAAAATATAAGAAAAAATATGTATATTAATTGAAATCTATTGAATTAAGAATTAGTGTATAGAAAATTGAATTATCGTAGTTTGTTTTTCTTATCTATTGAAATAATGAAAAAGTATTTAATGTGAGCTTTTTTTACAAATAATAAAAAAGTCTCAAACTCATTTGTGATGTGATCGAAGGGTAAGCGATAGACCCACAAAATCCCTTTACAAAGGATGTGATTGAAATTTATAAAAAGATTTCAGTGTAAAAATTTGAACAAAATTTAAAGGCTTAAATGCATTTTTGGTCCCTCTATTTTCATGTTTTTTAAGTTTTAGTCCTCCTATTTTAAAACCCGGATTTTTGGTCCCTCTACTTTAGTTTAGGTGGGATTTTCATGGTCCCCTCCAATTTTGCATATGTGGCGCTATTATTAATGATGTGTCATTGCTACAGTAATAGTCCAATTTAATAAGGCCTACTGACATGATGTTACTGTAGCTGTGTCACTCATTAATAAGGGCGTCACGTATGCAAAATTGGTGCAAATTTGGAAGAGACCATAAAAATCCCAAGTAAACTAAAGTAGAGGGACCAAAAAATCAGATTTTAAAATAGGGGGATTAAAACTTAAAAAACATGAAAATAGAGGGACCAAAAATGCATTTAAGCCAAATTTAAATTATCATAATTTAAAAACAAAAGAATTACTAAAGTAACATAGAAAAATTAAAAAAAAATGAAGTAAAACCTATAAAACTAACTATTTATTTATTATTATTATATTTGATGCAACGGACCATTGGTGTTTGGCTTTACAAAACATTACGACAGCCTGTAACCTGGAGAACTTTTGAAAAGAGTCCCATGAGAGTTACTTTAAGTGGACAACAAGACAAATTAATGTGCTGCCAACCAAAATTAGATTCCACCCAAAAATAAACCACACCCCACTATGAACATGAGATCCGGTGCTTCAAGCCATACAGGAGGGAAATAATATACAGATTCACACACAAAAAACTAAGCAGCATGTTATCCACGCAGAAAACAAGAAATAAAGGCAGTAAAATTTGCTATCAGAAACAAGTCATGTTTAGGGCTTGGCTAAACTGTCCAAAGATGGAGAAGGGAACTTCTAACAACCATGAAGGCTGTCCAAAGATGGAGAAGGGAACTTCTAACAACCATGAAGGCTACCAAGGGGGCCTAATTTCTCACCTCTAAAATATCTTTGATGGTACATCTAATCTTTGGCTCCTCTGAAACTCACCTCTACAACATTAATCTAGCTCAAAAACACCAAAAACACTCCAATCTCCAAGTGCAATATGCTTACCTCTACCCTTTAATCAATATGCTTACCTTTCTTATAATCAATCTTTTAAATGCACTTCGTATACCACTATTTATTGCAATAATTTTGAAAAAATCTACACTTTAAAATGTAACTTTGATTTCGTCAAATTCACCGCCTATCCAAACATATATTTAGTTTTTGAACTAGTATCCAGCCTTAAATACAAAAGTAAAACACCTCATGTATTTCATCATTAAAAACAAAGTTTGAAAGAAACCAAAATACCCAAATCTCAACATGAAACTACAACTATTGTCTAAATCTCAGTGAAATCTCAACGTGGACATAATACTATGGTTCTCTTGAAAACAAAAACAAAAAACAAAAAAACTCCATACCAATTGCGAAAGAAGTTCATGATCACCAAATAAAGTGTCAAAATGCAGTGATCAAAGCCAACAAAAGTTGTCTTGGGCGCAAAATCCTGGAGAAGAATGAAGGAACACAATATCTAGCAATTTTCACATAAGCAGTTCTTTTAACCAAATATACTTTTAATAAACCAAGCTTTTTTTTAGAGAATCTCTTTTATTTGTGGTTAAAATGTTTTTTTGACATTCTAGTAAGGGGAATAATAAAGGTACAATACTAATGTTTAGATGAGTCGACATCCCTAATTTATGAAACAATGGCTAAAATAGGAGGTTCGGATGAATCATGGTTAGGATGAAACATTTTTCACAACATCTTCGACTTCGAAGCTAACTCATATTAGTTCCTGTCCATTTCGTTATTTTTCATATCACCTTCTTCCAAACAAATCCACCTAAATTTGTTCTTGAAATTCTGGTATGACAGACTCAGGATGTCAATCACGATGTCAAGACATCTTATCTGTTATTAATGTAGCAGATGCAGAACATAAAGATCCCCCAACTTTTAATTACCCCTAAGAAGGAGTCAATGAGAACTGGGATCATATATGTTCAGTCAACATAACTAGATTGTACATTTTATATGGTTCTGTAAAGGAACAGCTAACACTTCTGATCCTGATGTTATACACGATGTCATAACATCCACGACTGAACAAACAACACAATGCAGAAGATAAATAACATAGTTAATTGTTAACCCAGATTGGTCTAACTACCTACTTTGGGGGCTACCAAGCCAGGAAGAAGATTTCACTATCAGTAGTACTATTTTATGTAAACAACCTCTGGTTTACCTAGTCACTACCCAATGCAACATTTATCTCAGATATCCATCCAAGACAAGAGAACCTCTGCTCACTCCCTAGTGATACCTAACTGTTACAACCCTACAACAGCTATTTACACAATTAACAATGAACAATAACTTGATCTTGCTTCACAACTTCAATCAAGAACACAATACTCAACTCTTACCTATAGGTTTCGAGTGAGAACAATCACTTCTCTTACCTACAGATTTCGAGAAGGACATGGCAGCCATTCCACAACTTGGGTGGTCTACCTATAGAAACCCTAATGATTACATCTTTTCTAAACAAGATTTTCTATATAAAACTAGGTTACAAAGGTTTCTATTTATAACATATTCCCATTTGGACTTGGGCTTACAAATTGCAGCACTCCTTGTTGTTACAAATCTGCAGAAATCTTCTGCTACAATTAAGGTCTTTTAATCGTGAGTTTCCTAATTTATCTCCTAAATTAGAAACGGTTGAATCTTCAATCTTATGATCTGATTCTTCCTGAATTTTCAATCTTCTGATCTGATTCTTCAATATTCTTTTGACCTTTAAATTTACGCCACATAGGATTACATAATATTCACTGAATATTTTGTATTTGTTGAGTATCTAACTGAAAAATCTTCATTCCAGTTCTGCAGACGCGGTGTTATGACATTCCATATAACATCTTGCTTGTACCTGTTTTGTTCTTTTATATTTGCAAGACTTACACATTGTATTATGTTTTGCTGCTATTATGTTTTAGCCAAACATAAATGCCAATCAGCCAATACAGAGCATCAACAACCACCATGGGTACCCTCGTTCAATTGTATCTGATCACGACCCCTTTTCATTGGCGTAACTTATTTGAACTTAATGGTACACAACTGAAAATGAGCAGTGCTTACCATCCATAATCGGATGGAAGAACTTTGAATTGTTCAACTAGAATGAAGGAGAGCGTTACAATCCAATAGTTAGAATTTTTTAGAGAATATAATTAAGAATTTATTACATTTTATTAAGTTTGGATATCCCTAATTGTACAATTAGTTTTTATGAATAATAATATTCTCACAATACTAGAATTGTACTAATATTTATGTTTTTATAATTGAAAAATATTCTACTATATTTGAAGGCAACTCTACAATATTGATAATGATATAATTGAGAGCAATAGAAAAAATTAACAATGATTACTTATTACATTTTAATTTTGTGTATCATTAAAATAATTTAATATTTATTTGTTTATAAAAAATATATTAAATTAGTAGGTTAATTATTTAAGATTAGGATTTATGAGGGTTAAATATTTTTTATGGAATGAGTAAAGAATTGGGCTGAAGTTGAAGCCCAAGAGGCAAGAGAGAAAAATTATATATAAATATATGTATAATTAGGGTTATTAGTTTAGGTTATTGAAAAGAAATCCGCAAAAGTAGAGCAGAGAGGTGGAAGATGAAAGGAGATGGCGACGATGAGATGCTGGTGGAAGGACGTTTCAAACGCTACAAGTATACTGGGACTCCGGGCAAACTTGCGATATCCAAACCCTTCAACGATGACATGACTGAGGAAGAACGTTTGAAAACATGCCATGCTATTCTAAACTGGGAAGCAGTTAAGAAAATCGAATTCAAATCAAGGTCTGTGATCAACCTAGATTTGACGGCAAACCGTCCTCCACCGCTTCCTCCGAAGAAGGAGGAAAATAGATATGGTTTTGGTTCATTGGACGACCGTATGTACAGGCCTACTAGTTATAAAACCAAGTCTGCCTATTGGGGTTTGATTAACTTCATCATCCCGTCCCTCGTTGCTCAGAGATCCCATGATACCGATACTGATACCGATACTGATGCCGATACTGAATCGCCCTTGTTTGTGGGCGATAAGATCATTGAAATTCTTAAAAAAGATCATGTTAGTGACTCCGACAAGAAGAAGGAAATTGAATTGTATCTTAAATCTACGACTGATTCTTTCTTTGACGAGCTTGTTTCACTTGTTAACCTTTTAACTGATTACGATGAGGTTGTTAGAGAAATCGCCGCATGGAAAGAAGCCCTTGATTAAACCATATCACCTTCATTACGCTGTTTTACGTTATTATTATTATTATTGGAACAATCAATGTAACTTAATACTATCCTTCTAATTGCTTATGCTGGATGGATGAACACCTTTGACTGCTTTCACTTTGCTGTCTGTCATGTACTCATGTAATTATTTTTTGCCTTTTGAATCACTAAATCTTCAAACATTCAATTAAATCCGATTTCATATACTATAACCTCTTCTCTCTAGTATAGTATGGCTTAGAATTTGACTTGGAGGAAGCCTCTATTTTGAGCTGTTTGCTATTATTTTATCTATCGTCTTGAGTCTCACATTCATGGACGCATTTTCTATTGTGTCTTTCTTTTTGCTAATAATAACTAGCATATGCGTTTGGGACATAAATTCAGTTGTTAAGTTTCATAAATTTAAGTGTTTAACCATAGAGGAGTTGTTAAGTTTCCTAGTGTTTAACGATAGAGGAGTTGTACCATATAGGAGAAGTTCAAATGGACTTGTATAAAGTGGCCTATTTTCACTTTTTCTTTATTTATGAGATTCTTGCGATGCTTTTCTACAAGGTGGATATTGACATAGTTTTGTTACTTGAACCAAAAGAATTCATATGACGACTATTACTACCACATCCATTTTTTGAGAGTACGGAATGTTCTACAACATCATATTTATGGCGCAGTACAAAACATTTTCCACTTGCATAGACATGTACTGTTTTTTTCTTAAACTTATGGCATGGCCTTATGGCCTTTGCAACATGTAGTTTGCATTTTTTTTTATGAGTCGTAGTTACCTCTTAACATGTAACTTTGTTTAGGGTTATATTTGATGCTCATAACAAGCCTTGTATATATGCTGATTATCAACGTGTATCACGTCAGTGTATCACGCCAGTCTGTTGTAATTACTTTTTGAGCTTTTATGCTGACCCAAGTGGGATGCCCCATTCTATGATTGCAGGCATCCTCAGGTGACCCAAGATGAACATTGCTATAATTCATCCAGATCTTGGTATAGGTAATAAATGGTTACCCCCACTTACTTCCTATTCTATTCAAACGATGTTTTACGATGTTCTTCAATAGATTTTTTTTTTAAGTACTAATAGTTGATTCCAATGACCTTGTAATTGTTTTGTAGGTGGGGCTGAAAGATTAGTTGTTGATGCAGTTGTTGAACTTGCATCTCATGGTCATAAAGTTCATATTTTTACTGCACATCATGATAAAAATAGATGCTTTAAGGAAACCGTTTCTGGTGGATCTATCTTTGTAACTGTGTCTATTAGTGTATCTCATTTGTTTTTTTAAGCCTATGATTGGATTTGACAGACGCATTTCTCGTTGATACAGAGTTCTGTTTCAATCAGTATGTCACTCTTTCAGTTGCGTATGTGCTTTGTTTGTTCTCATCTGACTTCTGGTTTCAGTCGCGTATGTGCTTTGTTTGTTCTCATCTGACTTCTGGTACGAAAGATGGAGCCGAATAGACATAACTCTGATGTTAATGAAATTTTACGACGAGCATGCTTCTCATCCGTCTTTGATACAGATCAAGCACTAACAATACCATCACATGAGTAAGTATTATTATAACTCGAATTTTTCCATTGCGAAGTTTATTTTTGTGCACAAAGCTTATATTAATTCGTTTTTTGTTTATTGTTAACAGACAAATTTTCTGGTTCGGAGATTTGAACTATCGGATCAACATATTAGACTCCGAAGTTCGAATCTGATAATTTATGTTCATTTTGTTGTCCTAGATTAAATAATTTGTAACAAACTATTCTTTTACCTGATAATTTATGTGTAGCTAAGCAACGAACTGCATGTTGGATGCGTATTTGAAGGATAGAAAGAAGGGATGATAAATTTCGCAAAAGAAGGCGAGAAAAAAGAGCTCCTGCATGGTAATTTCAATATTTATAACGATAATAACCTGCATGGTAATTTCAATATTTATAACGATAATAATGAATATGTTTTTTAAATGACAAATATTGATATTGTTAGAGTTTTATGCATGCAGGTATGATCGGATATCACGGTTAGGAAAAGGAATAAAACAACTACAATACAAACGTGCAAAAAATAAGCTCTCGGAACGTGCTAAATTTTACTAGTACTGCTGCTGTTCATCGTGAGATTTTCCTTAATGAAGATGGTCAATTTTACTAGAACTAAAAATTATATAAGAGGAGGCCAATGAGATAGTGATAATAACAAGAAATTGTATATATATATATATATATATATATATATATATATATATATATATATATATATATAGGAAGAAGACTTTGACATTTTTTGTTTCTTTTTTCACATTAAAAACCATTATTCAATTTTGGCCCCATCATTAGGATTGTGTCTTGCTTGTTTTGTTATAATTGTAATTTGTAACCATAGACAAGTTCTATGTAACCTAATATATTGATTTTTGTGGAATGAAGTCTTAAATTATACATGTGTTTTTTCTGGAATTAAACAAATAATAAGTCAAGTTGGTTGCACCAATTCTACGTGAAACAAACAGTCTGACAAAATTCTCCACTACAAGAATGGTTTGAAAATGTAGAAACAAACACCAACAAACAATGCAACAAAACTTGTTTTATTAAACCTTTCAACTCTATAAGAACATTCACCTTTAAGACTTCTGCAACATCTCTTCACCATTTTCTTTCAATGGAGCTTTGAAACTGTTATTGATCCTAATTGCTATTTCGTCTATTGATCCTAATTGCTATTTCGTCTAATATTCATACTATGAAGTGTAGTGAATTTCTTGATCATGAGTAAGGAAAAGTGTCATTTAGCTGAAAGAAATATTGAGACATAACATGGAAGTAGCAATTTTTAAAGTTATGCGTTTATTCCATTTCAACAAAGTTATGCATCTGAATTCCATAAAATTATGCAGCCGAATTCAACAAAATTGGGATGTCAAATTCAGCATAATTTAACAAAGTTATGCATCATAAATCGATAAAATTATTTAGCCGAATTCGACAAAATTGTGCTGTCAAATTCAACTCAATTTAATAATGAATTACATAACAAATATTAATTCTCTAGTCAAAACCAGTATACTAATTACTTCTAAAACAAAGTAACAAAATAAATAAATAGTTAAATCACCATAGGACCAAATTTTTCGAAGTTAAGAAAAATATACAGTCACTGCAATTCACAAACCACGACCAACACATAAACATCCAACAGCTAATATTCAAAGTTCATCATACTATTTGCTTTGTAAGAGTGTTAGTTCTTGCTTTCTAAGCTTTCCCTTTCTTAATGATTCGCACAGAGGAGGTTGCCTGTAAACCTTTTCACATACATTCTTAGGATGCAATCTTTTGCACTAGTACTCCTGAATATAAAGAAGGCACAAATAAATATTGCAAAATAGTTAATCAAGGCATTCAAAAAAAAGCTCCAATACAAAAGTTTCAAAATAAAAATTGCTATGCTTCTGAAACCAACAAAGAAACTCAAGTTATAAGGCAAGCAAGAGTTGCGAGTTTCTAGCATTCAAATGCCAGGGCAATGATGCCATGCTTCCAAATTATTCAGCCCATGTATCCCACAATAGATTAAGTTGGACCAAATTAAGAACAAACGTATAGAAGAAAACTGAAATAAGATTCATAACCTTTACCTTAAAAAGTGGATCAATATCCCCATCAAACCAGCAAAACTCACTACTAAACTTTGAGGCCGTGTAAAGAGCAATCTCTTTCTGCAATTGAAGAGGAGTTCGAATCACATAAATGAACCAGACTCTTAATGGTAAATCATAAAAGGACAATGTTGACTGTATTCTACAGATACATGGAAGTTTGAAAGTAGGATTTCAAAAGTACCTAAAAGTAGCCTCAACCTTTTTTTAACTTCCTGAATGGTTTCAGCATATTCTATATTCTAGTTCAAAATTTTATTTTATAACACCACGTACGTCTATCAGCATATCTACAATACAATTGAAAGCTCACATCAAGAAACAGCCGGGTCAAACAAATATTCAATCTCTAACTTATCAACAGTTAAGATTTGCATAAATACCTATGCTCTCCCATTGCATGGAACAAAAGGCCTCGCAAATGATAAGCTCTTGCAAACCTATCATCAAAACTCAAAAGTGATCAGCCTCAGATAATAAAGGAGCAAGACCAGACATAGATTAGCAAAAGTACTTTACCATCTACCTTAGGAAGTCAAAGCTTGGTCATTCACAGTTTGGTACTAATTATTACTAACAAACTAAACTACCTAGATCCCGAATGTAGGTGAAATTCTAGTACAAAAACACTTGTAATTGTTTTTGTTGTATGATATATGTTAAAACACTTTTGCCCAAAACTGAATATTAGCCATCATAGCATTCGCAAAGGCATGAAGGGGTTGTAAGGATGGTGATAAGCTCTCAAAACTAACTTTAGAGCTCAGGGTCTTTGTCTATTTAAGTTAGTATGTGTTAAATGAGATGCATCCTCATAACTGTCAGGTTCATCTTCTTCGTCAGAAGAAAGAAGGGATGAAAGCTTGGGTAATTATGGAGAAAGCTCGGGTAATGATGATCTCCGAGGTTAGTGGCAATTCAAAGGTGCTCGAAAACAGTAACAAGTCACAGGACAACAACTGTAGTAGTGCAGAAAATAGGGCAGATTTGCGTTAGGAACAAAAATGTGATGATTTCGGTTCGAGATGGAACCCAAGGCAGCGATGAGTGGTACTTGGACTCTGGTTGTTTGACGCATATGACGGGGAGAAAAGATTAGTTTGTGAAAATAAATAAAGTGGCGAAAAATATAGTGAAGTTTGCGGATGATTCCACTCTTATGGACGAAAAATAAATCAAGTGGTGATGTTTTGATGAAGAAGAAAAATTATGGACGTTATATGTCCAAAGATGTGTTATATATTCTAGGTATTAAATGTAATCTTTTGAGTATTGGACAATTGCTTAAGAAAGTTACAACGTACGTTTGGAAAATA
Source organism: Vicia villosa (assembly GCF_029867415.1). Taxonomy (NCBI): domain Eukaryota; kingdom Viridiplantae; phylum Streptophyta; class Magnoliopsida; order Fabales; family Fabaceae; genus Vicia; species Vicia villosa. The sequence goes on along the minus strand of NC_081183.1, from coordinate 15,880,251 downwards.
AGATGTTGCGTGTTGTTGATGCTAGTAGTGTGTTGATCCTTAAGGTTCCCATGGCTTCCAATAGGACTTTTAAAGTTGAGTTGAAAGTATTGGAACATAGGTGCTTAGCTACAACTCAAGTAGAGAGGGATGGTTATGGCATTACCGACTTGGTCACTTGAATTTCGTGATCTCAAAGCGTTGCAACAAAATGGAATGGTTACCGGACTGCCACACATTAATATTTCAGCTGAGTTGTGTGAAGAATGTGTTAAATGAAAGCAACACAAAAGGAGTTTTAGCAAAGATGTGGGCCATAGAACCAAAGCGCATCTTGAGGTGGTGTACTCTGACGTTTGCGAGTTTATGCAAGTTGACACGTTTGGTGGCAACAAGTACTTTGTCACATTTATTGACGATTTTAGTAGAAAATTGTGGACTTATCTTATTCAAAGAAAGGATGAGGTGTTTGATATATTCGAAAGGTTTAAGTCAATGGCGGAGAGGCAATGTGGTCACAAGATGAAAATTCTCAAAACTGATTGTGGGGGTGAGTATACCTCGATTGCATTTGGGAATTATTATGATGATGAGGGTATAGTGCGTGAGATTGTGGCACCCTATACGCCACAACAAAATGGTATTTCCGAGAGAAAAAATCGCTCAATTATGAATATGATTCGAATCATGTTAAGCGGTAAAAGTCTATCGAAGAAACTATGGGGAGAAGCGGTTTCTACATCCACCTAAAAGTGGAACCAACCTTTAAAAGTACTTAATTTTAACCCATTAAAGAATATGGGAGCTTCTCTACCGGTGCTGCACTTGGAACCATTCGAGTTTAAATGTTGAATTATTATTATTGTTTTGAAATTTATAAGTAGTTGATGGGTAATAGTTCAATTTTATTTAAATATAAAAGAAAAAACTCTAATGTGTTGTGGGCTCCTAGAAATAGTTCAATTTTATTCAAATATTAAAATGTGAATAAGTAGGTCTAAGAAAACATTAGATCCAAAAAATTATAAGTGGTTATAATAGGTTTCAAAATTATGCAGTTAACTCTTTCTCTAGAAATAGGACTAAGTCTTGATAATGTGAGTTTGACATGTTTTAAGTTGGACTAACAAAATCTCTACCTACGTGTTCATTCTACACTAGTAATATTTTGGTATGCACCCACCCTTGATAATTGTAAGTTTGAGATGCAATGTGTACTTTCTTCAATGCTTGGTCAAAAGATAAGAACAAGTAGTAGCAAATACAAAGTGGGGCCCAGCACAAACTTTCACGTGCACTAACCAAAAAGCAGATACTCTTGTCTATAAATAAATAAATCAAGTAAGATATGGAAGTTAAAACAAAAAAGATGTAATGAAACAAGCTGGAAACTTATATTACTAAAGCAAACAAGTAAATGCAAAGTGGAGGCCACCCCAAAGTTCCACGTGCACTAAGGGTCAGCGAGATAAAAATTAATGTAGTGCAAGCAGTTACTCTTATCAATAAACAATCTAATCTACCACCACAAGTACACAATCTAATGTAAATGCAGAAGCAAACAACCACACACCACTACCATCATAAAAACATACGAAACTATAGATCCACACACACACAAATCCTCAACATCTTGAAAAAAAAACATCAACTTAACTAATCTCATTTTTGACACCAAGGGTAGATCATTTGGAGGCTTAACTGTTAAAGATGAAGAAGGGCACTGGGCACCTCTAGCAACCATGGAGGCTACTATGTGGGCCGCGACTTGTCGAGAAAGCACACCGACCGAGCAAAGCTTTTTTCAGAAAAAGAATATCTTTGAAGACAGATGTGATCTGACTCCTCTGAACCTCACCTAAGCTCAACAACACTAAAATCACTCTAATCTCCAAGTGAGTACAACAAATCCACCCTTACCTCAATATGCTACCTTTCTTATAGTCAATCTTTTATATGCACTTCATATACTACACTTTATTACAGTAATTTTGACACTTTAGAATGTAACTTGGATTTCCCCAAAAATCTACCTACACTCTGAATGCCTAACCAAACATAGTTTGAAAGAGACCAAAATATCCAAATCTCAACATGAAACAATAACCCAAAAATCTACCTACACTTTAGAATGCCTATCCAAACATAGTTTGAAAGAGACCAAAATATCCAAATCTAACATGAAACAACAACAATTGACTAAATCTCAGTCACATCTTTAAATCCTGTTTCATAAAACCCATGTACAAAATACCATTCATCTAATGGTTCTGTTGAAAACAAAAAAATAAAAGCAAAAACACTAGACAAACTTAACCAAGGAAGTTCATGATCACCAAATCAAGCGCCAAATTGCAGAGATCAAAATCAGCTTAAACAGTCTTGGGCGCAAAATCCTGCACAAGAATGGAGGAACACATTATCTAGCAATTCTAATATAACCTCTTCTTTTTACCAAATATACTTTTATTAGATTCAAAACATAATTAGCTAAAATTATAGAGACTACATTATTGAAGACAAGACGGATGAAAGAAAAGGAACAGTGCACATTACACAACCAAATATATAACTTAAGATAGAAGAATTCTATATTTGAAATTGGCCCTATATACAGAGAACATGAAGCAAGCACATATGAAACAAAGAAAAAGTCCAATTTGAAACAAAAAAACACTTCCATGCTGGAATATACAGTAACCGCAACCCCAGCCCGTCAAAAATCTAATTGCACTAGTAAATGTTAGCACCAAAACTAGCAGAAAAAAACCTTTCCTAGACAAAACCAAACTACAGTGGCAAAACAATGAGCAGCTACTAATACTCCAAATCTGGGCTACAAAGCCAAAAAGGAAGGCTTTCCTTCCAAATTTCTTCACAACTGGGCCTTATTCCTATGGCCTATAATCAACATAGCTAAACCTAAATACTATCATAGAGGCTAAGATAAGAACAAAAAATCAAATTTTCCAAAATTAAAAAAGAACACAATTATTATCAAGCTATTCACAACCAAAAAAACTAAAAATTTACCTGAAAATATTCGTACTAAAGTTGGAACTCCATTGCAAATGTAGTTGGTAACTTTTTACTCTATGTCATAACCTTTCACATGAAAAACTCTCCTTTTAGTAATTCCCTTCATTGAATCACTAATGAAAGTTATGTTATACCATGTTGTCTCCGGCTGAACTGGAACTGTAAACCGTAATGTGATAGCTAAATCTCCCTTATAAGCCCACGGACTTACTAGCCGATACGTAAGTAATTGGTTTTGTGCATCTTCAACAAAAACCCACCACTTTTCTCTCTTTTTACCGGGATAAAAAGGGGAAGAAATAAATATTTCATCCCCACTTCTCTTGGTACTCAACTCCACATCAACTGTTCTCTTCCCCCCTACAATTATACCATCCACCTTGACTGAATAGTTCAAAGGAAGTTGGTTACCTTTGATTAATCGGGTGATTTCCAACCATTGGAAAGTTCTCAGTCGTAGTAGTTCACATATATATTGTGTCTCTGAGTTACACAAATCAGAAAAACTTAAAATATTGTTTTCTCTGCATTTAGTAACCATTTTTCTTGTAAAATAGGGAAGTTGAAGAAAAGAATCATCATTATGCCAAATTGCATGCACAGTCATTGCTCTAATATTTGTAGCACGTTTCATCAATGAGACCCAACCCCTCTTCGATGCCACTTCAATCAACCCAACTAAAAGCTTATCCAATAACAACACAACCTCTTTTCTGTCCTCTATAAGGTTACTACTTAGAGCTTTTATCCTTGAGAAGTAAGTCTGAAGCAGGGCATTGGCCCTTACGTGAGGGTCATTGAAGTTTGCATTTTCGGCAAATATCTGATCGGAGAATAGATCTTTTATTTTTTTATCATCAATAAGCACCCGTCTATTAGGCAGCAGTGCCTTATATTCATAAGCTGAACACAAAATTTCCAAAAGTCGCCATACATCACTTTCTTGTGTCAGCATTCTAGAAAATACCACAATTGTTTTACAGCTGAGGTAAGTGTCCGATGCTATCCTTCCGAGATCAGAAGGGGAAAGCTTAAGCCCACCATGATGTAAAACAACCCCATCTGTTATTAACTCATTGAATGATCTTTCGATTAGCAATTCCAGGTAACTGCCAACCTCTATGTGACAATGGTAATAACTCGGATTCTTCTCGAGGCGCTGACACATGAATGTTTGCGCTAAGTAATTCATGGCATCTTGCATGTTTGCAATGTTCCCGCAAACAGTTTCAGCATTCAATATATCCAGTAAAGATTGATGGAGACGACTCTCCACGGGACAAGACTGCTCTAAAAATAATCGGTAGTAACTCTCTTCACCCGGATGGCACATGATGGTGAATTTTCCAACGCTGTCGACTGAATACCGACCCGCTTGGCCCGACATTTGGAAAATATCGACAAGAGGAAGATTAGGTCCATCGTAATCATCGTATCCGGTTCCCATTACAACCACTTGATGTGCCACCATTGACACTCTCCAACACATGGAGCTGTTTAATATACATACTCTAATTAGACCGGCTTTGTATAAGTCAGATACAATGTCCTGATCTTTAGGGTTCATGTCTTCATGAAGGTAGCTTATTCCACATGATAGACTACGTTTTAATGTTGAATCACTGATCTCATTAATAGCAGTTTTTAATGATTCTGGCTGTACATAAACAAGTGGCTTGTTCTCCAAGAGACGATTCAATTCCATAACTGTGAAGAAGAGATGGTCTTCTGTAGGTGCATATACCAGAGTAGTATCCCCATTGTTGGCATTTTGTGTAATAATAAGGAAAGTAGACTTGACCCTTTCCTTAAACCTTTGGGTTGAATTGTATATATGTGTTCCGAAGAGCTTTACAGGTTTAATTGATAATTCCAGAGGAACATGACGAGAAAAATTGAAAAGGCCCCGGGAGCTGGCTCCAATCCATTCCCCCATATCCTTTCCATTGGCAAGTGAAGCTGAGAAAGCAACCATGCGAAACTTGTTTTCCATTTGACTCGCAACATGATTCATTCTAACTAAAATGGACTCTAATATATGACCCTCTTTAGATAATCCCATAAAATGCAAATCATCCACAATGAAGAGACTAACTTGTTGAACAACGGGTACTTGTTTCCATTGACGGGATAGAGCATCCCATACAGGTGGAATACTAATTATAAGGTGTCTTGTTTGAAGCAGTTCCACATCGGTCTCAATATCTCCCGTTAGTTCAGCGACATTCAAATCGAGACCCCTAAATTTCTCTTCCCAATCAACATATCTTTTATGGGCCAGAGCTTGAACGGGTGCAATATAAACAATGGTACCCTTTTTGTGTTTGTGATTCCTCAAAATAGCCAATTCTGCGCATACAGTTTTTCCGCTCCCAGGTGGAGCAGCAACAAATACATTATCATCGGAATGATAGATGACAGGGAACACCTTAATCTGAATTGGATTAAAATATTTGAACTGTTTCTTATATAGATCTTCATAAGGTGCATCTATTAATGAATTAATGGGCAGCAAAGATTCGAGTTTCATTAATTCCACAGGCTGTATTTCGTCTCCAGGAAAGGTTAGGTGGTCTACTGGAAGAGTTAAAACACCCGAGAAAAAATTAAATGAGTCTACTCTAACCTGTATTATGTAATTTGAGGGACGAGGGAGAAGCATTGGCATAGCAAAAGTGAATATGTTGGGCTCACCAATATAGTTATTGTTGAGCAATGAAGCCTGTCTATAAACCAATCTCTGGCCTTCAGCAGCTTCAGGATTTTCAACCACTACATGTATCCCCAAACATTGAGAGTTCCATTCAAATGTGAATGTGGGATTGATTTTGAGTTCCACCACAGCATAACAGCTAGTAATGGGTTGGATAGATGCAGTCAAATCCATTGGAAATGGATTCAGTGGGTCCATAGTTCACCTATAGAAAATTTGAAGAATTTGATTATTTCCAGAAAAAATCAACACTAAATATCTTTTTATTACTTCAATTAATACAACTTCTGTAGGATATGGCATTGATAACAAAAAAGAAACTAGGGTAATTGACATTTTCATATATTAAAATTAGAAACAAAGTATAGAAAATGATAGAATCATATAAGATCATGTTACTTGTCTTCCAAGATTTTGGTTAGTTGTAACATCATGCTACTGTTAGTTCAAGATTTGGGTGGAGTTAATGTATGATGCTCATGGTGTTCCAAGATTTGGATGGAGTTCAAATATGATGCTCGTGGTGTTCCAAGATTAGTGTGAGTTCTAATATCATGTTCATTCTTTAATAAAATTTGGATGAGAGATATGAAATCCTGATCATGCTGAACCATAATTTGGGTGGAAAGTAAAAGAATTGACGTACCTCTAACAATGTGAGTGCAGCTAATGTTAGAGCAGAAGCAGGTGAAGTTGCAGTTGAAGTTGAAGTTGCTTTGAAGGTGTTTGAAAAAAGGTCGCAGTTGAAGTTGCTTTGAAGGTGTTTGATAAAATGTTGCAGTTGGATCGTTGCTTTGAAGGTGTTGTGAGAAATGAAGAATAACAAGAGAGAATGAGAAACTAATTTGGTGAATTATTTAGCTTGATTAATTTGGAGAACTTGTTTTATTTCTTCTCATTTAGCGTGACTAATTTGGTGTGAGAGAGACTAAGCGGTTACAAGTTACTATATTTATCATTCTTTTTCTTATCCACTGTAACATGTGATGTGACTTTTGGAAAAACAAAACTTAGTTTAATTATTTTTAGTTGACAGAGGTCAAGGTTAATTATAGTACTAAGTACTAACTTAGTGTAACATTCCATTTTATTTATTTTATAATAAAAATAGAAGTTGAAAATTATATTTGAAGTTATTTATTTTATGTAAATTTTATACGGAAATTACAGGTGAGTAATTTAATTAAATAACTTAATAAATTCTACAATAATATCTTGTAGTAAATTAAAAATGATATTGATCTATTAAAGTAATACTTTTATACATTAAAATTTTCTTTTTTGTTTTTCAACAAACAAGAAGCAAATGGCTATCTTTGAAAAAGCAAGGACATCAAGAATTTCGAGTCACATTACATCACTCATGAAAGTACAATAATCTTCTTTTGACATCAACAATCAACATCATGTCAACCTTTCCTCTTGAGATGATGAGAAAGAAGTCACCATGGTCATCATGGTGGTGAGTGTGTAGTCAAGTGCCCCCACTAACAATTTAACCTATCTCAAGTAATATTGTACTTATACTATGAATGACACTTACACTTTTATGATCCATTATAATCACATCTACATATATTTTTAAGACAACATTCTATTTATGGACTTTTGTTGTTGCCAAATTAATACTCTATATTTAATAGATCTTAACTATTTATAATGTTTTATAATATTTTATAAACCTATTTTATTTTTTGTCAAAAAAAACTTACTTTATTTATTCATAAATATATTATAACATTTATTTATCTAGTGAAGTAGTAATAGAGATATTTTATATTAAATGTAATTTATTATATTTTAAATATATAATTAAATTGATATGTATATTATTAATAAAAAATAATTATATATAAATTCAATTATGTTCCACAATATAAATATTTGGAAATTTCTTTAAAAAAATTATAACAACATGATATAATGACGAAAAAATAACTTTATAAACATGAATTAATTTTACACTTAAAACACATGCAGTCCTTATATTTATATTTAATGTTAGATATATATTTTACCCCAACTCCCTACTCCCAACCCCTACTTTCACCTTCTCGTTGTTCGTGACTTAGGGTTCTAATTCCTTTTTTCTACTCTCTCTTTCTCACAATGAGTGATTCATTTGGAATAAAATGATATCACAAAATGAATGACCCATTTCGATTTTGAATACACTTTTTTCAATTCTACCCTCTAATTAATAAAAAATTCACAATTTTCAATACATGATAGGGATAATATAGTAAAAACAACATTCTCTTTCTTACTTTTATACCATTTTCTTAATCTGTGTGAAATGGTGTGTTGGATCACTCATTATGGGACTGAGAGAGTATTTGAGGCAAAGGTTTTAAAGTTGATCAACATTGTCTCGCCTTAGTTCATTGCCAACGGCTAGAGTTTGATTTGAGTGTTTGGGATCATATGTCTACTACTCGATGTCCATCTTATAATATGAATGTCCTTCTCCTTCTATGACACCTAAACATGGCATTAGATGGGGTTGGGTGACCCTAGGCACCTTGTTTGGGAGAGCCTTATTCAAACTATACTTCAATCATTACTAGAATTCTAAGGACAAATTTGCAAGGGTGAGGGTTGAGGTGGCTCTTCTATGGTCAATACTAGGACAGGTGACGCCCTTCACTTCCCTCTATCTTAGATAGAAAATCCAGTAACGATGACTGAATATGAATTGGACTACCTCTAACTTAGATAGAGGTAGTTCAGTTCTTGGATGAATTCAAGGTCACGAGTTTCCTTACAACAATTCATTTAAAACAAGAGGAAAAATATAACATGAACAAATATGTAAGTAAGTTTGATATTGTAGTGGCCCTTAATTAGTGTTTTTTATTTTTTTTCTAATTTAGCCAATTTGTTGTAAGAGAGATTAAATAATTTTAATTATGTCACAAAGGTCCAGGTTAATTATAGATAATTTATTATAATAATTTAGTGTAACATTTATTTATTTATTTAATAATATTAATATATTTATGTTTATGAGTGTATATTTTATAAAGGAATTAAAAGTTGAGAATAAGTGAAAGATATTTTACACTATCAGTTAATTATCATTTGATAATAACTTTTAAACTTTAATATATTTTTTACTTTTTGAATTAAATTGTATGAATGATTTTGATGCACTAAAGTGTAATTTTTTCTAAAGTGATGCATACCAATTAATTTCAAATTATATTTAAAATAATTTATTTTATGTAAATCTTATATTAAAATTATAAGTGAATATGCTAATTAAATAATTTAATACACCTATTTGCTAAAAGTAATACATTTTACAATAATAAATTTTAATAAATTAAAAATGATATTGATCTATTAAAATAATAAATTATATATTACACCTATATATATATATATATATATATATATATATATATATATATATATATATATATATATATATATATATATATATATATATATATATATATATTAAAGATGAGAAATAATAAGATAACTATAACATGTATCTTATAGATGTATACATTTGATATATAAATTAATGTATGCATGATTTAGTAAAATAAAAAAAATATTGTAGTGTTTATAATTTATATACCTATTAACATTTTAAAAGATATTTTAACATATTTATCTTATTATTATTATTATTATTTATTTTTACTATTATTATATTTATATGTTATTATTAAATTATTATTATTTATTTATTTATAATTATTATTATTATAGCTATTATTATTATTATTATTATTATTATTATTATTATTATTATTATTATTATTATTATTATTATTATTATTGCTGTTGTTGTTGTTTAACCTCATTTTTTTAGAAGGATCTTGCTAACGAGTGCCCTCAAGGCACTCTTTAAGCATATTAAATAAAGAAAAGATTCTTTATAAAAATTATGATTTCAATTTCCAATGCATTGATTACACACATTTTTAAAAAAAAATTATCACTTTAATCACTTAAAAAGTACCCAAAAACACTTATTAGCATTTACCTTTTTAAAAACATCTATTCAACGACGATGACTGAATATGAATTGGATTACCTCTAACCTAGATAGAGATAGTCCAATTCTTGGATGAATACAAGGTCACGAGTTTCTAAAAAGGGAATTCAATTCATTGTAATTTGCATTCTCAATCTCTAAAGTGATATATCAATGTTGGTTTAGGATTTTTTGAATGGTTCTATGAAGAAGCTAAAGGGGAAAATGAGCAAACCCTGATGAAGGATCAATGGAAGATAGATGTGCTTAGTCAAGAGATAGAAGAAGCTAAAAAAGAGGTTGAACTTTTGAGGCTTAATAATATGAAATTATAGGATGCTTTGAACAACACCGTCAAGTGGAAGAAGATCTAGAAGTTTATGTTCTATGTTGTTTTATTTGTTTTAGTAACCAAATTATTGTAAAATAATTCAAGTTGTTGTGAGAGGTTGAAGTATTTTGTTCTTTGTTTTAGTGTTTAAGTTGTAGTAAAATTTGCATTGTTCAAAGTTGTCAAGTTAGTTGTGTTCTTTTGTTACATGATTTAGTTAGACAAATTGAAATTGCACTATGGTAAAATCTATGTTCTTTTGTTATATGATTTAGTTGGACAAGTTAAATAACAAAAATTTGGTATAACAGAAATTTGATCAACATAAACCTTGTTTAAATTTGATTAACATAAACCTTGTTCAAGTGGATCATAACATAAACCTTTTTCAAATTACCATAACATAGTTTGTTACACACACTTGATATCAACATAAGTTGTCATAAACACTTCAAAACAACATAACATAAACACTTCAAAATAACATAACATCAACCATGTTCTTAAAATAGAAGCTACATAAATCAAAATGAGTTTCTTTTTGTTGGAGTAATCCTCCTAGTGGTAGGTCCCACTGTATTTTGTGACAGATGTTTGTCTTGGTTTCTTATAAGACAACTTTTGTGGCCTTGCTTGTGCCAGTATTGCCCTTGGATGACTTGCTTGAGTTGGGGTTTTCCTTGGGTGAGTTCTTTGAGTTGGTGTTTCCCTTGTCTGACTTCCTTGAGTTAGTGTGGGTGTTGCCCTTGGCTGAGTTCCTTCTGTTAGTGGATGAGTCCTCTTACAAGTGAATTTATTGTCTCCAGTCTGTCTGCACCTTGTACACCTAATTATCATGCCAGTTTTTATCATTTTCTATTTGTCCCATCAATTTCACCCTGCTCACGGTTCCTTCTCTTCTTTGGTCTTCCTGACATTTTTTTAAATTTTGGTGGCTGCACATCTTGATACTCTGTTCTGACCCATAAATTTGTTTCATTAACATGATAAATAATAGGTTTATGAAATGAGATATACCTTGCCTTCTTATAATACTCTAGGATGTAATCATCAACACTTATACTCCTACTCTTCGTTGCAGATAGAGCATGAACACAAGGGAGACATGTCAATCGTCATTTTCTGCATGAACAATCATGTTTCATTAAGTTAACAATAAAAATATCACCTTGAGTCTCAATGTGTCTTACTTCAAATACAAACTTAGATGACATCCTACAAAATAGTATAAAAAGTTACATAAAGTATAAAAACTAAAGAAATTAAGAAATTGTATTAAAGCAGTTGTTGTACCTTACTATCCAGTAATTTGTGTAAGTGCTTGTTTTTTCCACTTTCTTTCTAATGTTTGGCAAAACATCCTCATCATTTAATTATGAGAATTTCACCCTATTTTTTGCCCACTTTTTCATGATGTAGCCCCTTATTTCTTCTAACATGGTCACCAATGGTTTTGCTCTTAACTTTATAATTACTTTATTGAAAGCCTATGACATGTTATTCAATACAGAATCACCCTTTGAAGTTGTCCTAAAATATGATTTGCTCTAATATCTTGGTGGAGTTTGCATCATGTGCTTGTAAGCCTCCTCATGTATATGTCTCATACTTCTCATATCCATATCCCATGCTTGTGGGTAAGTAGCCCTATCATCCTTCCAAATTATCTCCTTCAACATCTTTTCAGAATACTTCTTCCTGAAATTATTGTATAATTGTCTTACATAAAATCTTTATTCAACATTGGGTAGTAATTCATCCATTACAGGAAGAAGACCCTGCAAAATTAATCCAAATGATGGTGACTACATAGATTTACTAGACACATCATACTCAAACTAAAAATGTAAAAAAAATATAGTGGTACTTTTGGCTGATTAGAAATGAATGTATATGTTCTACATTCTTCCTTACCACCTAGATCATCAATAAGGAGTTCCAAGAGCCATGAACAGCTGTCTTTAGTTTCCCATTCCACCACAGCAAAGTTATAGGTAACATCTGGTCATTAGGATTTGTACCAATAGCTGCTAAAATTTTACCTCCACAAAGTCCCTTTAAGAAGCATCCATCAAGATCAATAATATGCCTGCACAACTTGAAACTCTTTTTGCAAGCAACATAGCAAATATATAACCTCTTGAAATAAGGCCTTATATCCTTAACACTTTCTTAGACCGATGTGACATTTAACTTGACAGTTGAACCAGGATTTATCCTTAGAATTTCACGACAGTAGTCATATGTCCTTGTGTAATCCCCTAAAAATGAATCATCAACCATATCCCTAGTTGCAAATTTGGCCCTAATTTCCTTTGTCTTATTAACCCCCACATTCCATTTCTTTTTAGCCTTTTTCCTTTATATCCTTAAGCTTCAGCTTAGAATTATTTTTCAATGAGTTTTGTAACCTATTGCTAAGCCATTTTGTACTCATCACCTTTACACTGTATTCCCTAGAGCAATTGTGTATATCAATTATTTTTCTAAGTTGCCAATGTTAGAACAAGATTTGTTCTGATCAATATTCTTAGTTTTGATGATAACAAGGATATGAATTTTAGATGAGATAATGTGGTACTCTAATACATTGCAATTTCCCTTTCAGGAAATATATAAAGAGTATGCACAAATCAGCGCTCAGAAGCTTTGACTCAGAAGGTTCAGCATGCAACATCAGAACATGGTCTGGCAAGACATCAGAAGATGGTCAAGCAGAATCAGAACATGGGTCTATGGAAGCATCATAAGAACTTGAGATCAGAAGCAGAAGCATTGAAGTTCTCATGGTATCACGCTCAGAAGCACTTCAAGGTCAGAAGACAAGAAGATGCTCTGCACCAAGCTGTTTGACTCTGATGATATTCAAACGTTGTATACATAAACATCAGATCAGAAGCAAGTACAAGATGGCAGGCTACGCTGACTGACAAAAGGAACGTTAGAAGCTATTAAAGGCAACGTCAGTAGACACAGCGTGAACAAGGCTCGAGGTAGTTGATAAAAGAGTGAAACATTAAATGCAATGCTGTACGGAATACGCAAAGCATTAAATGCTCCCAACGGTCATCTTCTCAAGTGCCTATAAATATGAAGTTCTGATGAGAAGCAAGGTTACCGATTCTGACGAATTCTATGAATACAAACTTGTTGAAACACTGTTCAAATCAAAGCTCACAAACTTCATCTTCATCAAAGCTCACTACATTGTTGTTGTAATATATTAGTAAGATTAAGCTTAAACTTTAAGAGAAATATCATTGTTATGATAATAGCTTTTCAGAAGCATTGTAATACTCTTAGAATTGATTACATTAATTTGTAAGTAACTAGAGTGATCAATTGTGATCAGGATACTCTAGGAAGTCTTAGCTTGTGTCTAAGCAGTTGTAACTAAAGTGATCACGTGGTGGTCAGGATACTCTAGAAAGTCTTAGCTTGTGTCTAAGCAATTGTTCCTGGAGTGATCAGGTTGTGATCAGGATACTCTAGAAGACTTAGTCGCGGACTAAGTGGAAAACCATTGTAATCTGTTGAGATTAGTGGATTAAATCCTCAGGTGAGGTAAATCACTCCAAGGGGGTGGACTGGAGTAGTTTAGTTAACAACGAACCAGGATAAAAATAACTGTGCAATTTGTTTTTATCGTTCAAGTTTTTAGACTACACTTATTCAACCCCCCCTTTCTAAGTGTTTTTCTATCCTTCAATTGGTATCAGAGCGCCGGATCTAAGGTGCAAGCACTTAACCGTGTTTAGAAAAGATTCAGGAAGAGAAAAACGCTTCAGTAAAAGATGGCTGGTGAAGTTCCAACAAACCCACATGCATCTACATCTGGCTCTGCTGAGCAATATAATGGTAACAATGGTTATACTAGACCACCAGTATTTGATGGTGAAAACTTTGAATACTGGAAAGATAAACTGGAAAGTTACTTTCTTGGTCTAGATGGTGAACTATGGGATCTTCTGATGGATCGTTACAAACATCCAGTGAAAGCTAGTGGCGTAAGGCTTACAAGGCAAGAAATGGATGATGATCAGAAGAAGCTTTTCAAGAATCATCATAAATGTAGAACTGTTTTGCTGAATGCTATCTCTCATGCTGAGTATGAGAAGATATCTAACAGGGAAACGGCCTATGATATATATGAGTCATTGAAAATGACCCATGAGGGAAATGCTCAAGTCAAGGAGACTAAAGCTCTTGCTCTAATCCAAAGATATGAAGCCTTCAAGATGGAGGATGATGAAAACATTGAGAAAATGTTCTCAAGATTTCAAACGCTAACTGCTGGATTAAGAGTTCTGGATAAAGGCTACACCAAGGCTGATCATGTAAAGAAGATTATCAGAAGCTTACCCAGAAGATGGGGTCCAATGGTAACAGCATTCAAGATTGCAAAGAATCTGAATGAATTTTCTTTGGAAGAGCTTATCAGTGCCTTGAGAAGCCATGAAATAGAGCTGGATGCAAACGAGCCTCAGAAGAAAGGTAAGTCTATTGCATTAAAATCTAATGTTAAAAAATGCACTAACGCTTTCCAGGCTAAAGAAGAAGATTCTGAAGAATCAGAATCAGAAGAAGAAGATGAACTGTCCATGATCTCCAGAAGGGTAAGCCAACTCTGGAAGAGCAAGCATAGGAAGTTCAGAGGCTTCAGAAGTTCAAAGAGATTTGAACGAGGAGAATCTTCTGGTGACAGAAGATCTGACAAGAAGAAGGCTGTCTGCTATGAGTGCAATGAGCCTGGACACTTCAAGAATGAATGTCCAAAACTTCAGAAGGAGAATCCCAAGAAGAAGTTTCATAAGAAGAAAGGTCTTATGGCAACATGGGATGATTCTGAATCAGAATTAGAATCAGACTCTGAAGGAGAGCAAGCCAACTTCGCGCTGATGGCTACAGAAGATGATGGATCAGAATCTACATCAGAATCAGATTCTGAAGAGATATCCTTGGCTACAAAGAGGACAAAAAGCAAAATGTCATGGTACCTCGACTCTGGGTGCTCGCGACACATGACGGGAAGAAGGTCTACATTCCAAGACCTGGTGCTTAAACCAGGTGGAGAAGTCAAGTTTGGAGGAGATCAGAAGAGCAAAATCATTGGCTCTGGAACCATAAGTCTTGGTAACTCTCCTTCCATAACTAATGTACTTCTTGTAGAAGGATTAACGCATAACTTATTGTCCATAAGTCAATTAAGTGACAATGGTTATGATATGATCTTCAATCAAAAGTCTTGCAAGGCTGTAAGTCAGAAGGATGGCTCAATCCTATTTACAGGCAAGAGAAAGAACAACATTTATAGGATTGATCTTTCTGATCTTGAGAAGCAGAAGGTGACTTGCCTTATGTCTGTTTCTGAAGAGCAATGGGTCTGGCACAAAAGATTAGGACATGCTAGTTTGAGAAAGATTTCTCAGATTAACAAACTAAATCTGGTCAGAGGACTCCCAAATCTGAAATACAAATCAGATGCTCTTTGTGAAGCATGTCAGAAGGGCAAGTTCTCCAAACCTGCATTCAAGTCTAAGAATGTTGTATCTACCTCAAGGCCGTTAGAACTCTTGCACATTGATCTGTTTGGCCCAGTCAAAACAGCATCTGTCAGAGGGAAGAAATATGGATTAGTCATCGTAGATGATTATAGCCGCTGGACATGGGTAAAGTTCTTAAAACACAAGGATGAGTCTCATTCAGTGTTCTTTGAATTCTGCACTCAGATCCAATCTGAGGAGTGCAAGATCATTAAGGTCAGAAGTGATCATGGTGGCGAATTTGAGAACAGATTCTTTGAGGAGTTCTTCAAAGAAAATGGTATTGCCCATGATTTCTCTTGCCCTAGAACTCCACAGCAAAATGGAGTTTTAGAGCGAAAGAATAGGACTCTACAAGAAATGGCTAGAACCATGATCAATGAAACCAATATGGCTAAGCATTTCTGGGCAGAATCAATAAACACTGCATGTTACATTCAGAATAGAATCTCTATCAGACCTATTCTAAATAAGACTCCTTATGAATTGTGGAAGAACAGAAAGCCCAACATTTCATATTTCCATCCTTTTGGATGTGTATGTTTTATTCTGAATACTAAAGATCACCTTGGTAAGTTTGATTCTAAAGCACAAAAGTGTTTCCTTCTTGGATATTCTGAACGCTCTAAAGGCTACAGAGTATACAATACTGAAACATTGATTGTAGAAGAATCAATCAATATCAGGTTTGATGATAAGCTTGGTCTTGAAAAACCAAAGCAGTTTGAGAATTTTGCAGATATAGATATTGATATATCAGAAGCTGTAGAACCAAGAAGCAAAGCTGCAGAAGCTGGCAGTCTCAGAAGCAATGGATCAGAAGATCAAGTTGCTGCATCTTTAGAGAATCTCAGGATTTCTGAAGAGCCAACAGTCAGAAGATCACCCAGACTTGCATCAGCTCATTCAGAAGATGTGATCCTTGGAAAGAAAGACGATCCCATCAGAACAAGGGCATTCCTTAAGAACAATGCAGACTGTCAATTAGGTCTTGTTTCTTTGATCGAGCCAACTTCTGTTGATCAAGCTCTAGAAGATCCAGACTGGATAATTGCCATGCAAGAAGAACTCAATCAGTTTACAAGGAATGATGTATGGGACTTGGTTCCTAGACCAAAAGGATTTAACATCATCGGCACTAAGTGGGTATTCAGAAACAAGCTAAGCGAGAAGGGAGAAGTGGTAAGAAACAAAGCCAGACTGGTTGCTCAGGGCTATAGTCAGCAAGAAGGAATTGACTACACAGAAACCTTTGCACCAGTGGCCAGGTTAGAATCTATTCGTCTTTTAATTTCTTTTGCCACTCAACACAACATCACTCTTTATCAGATGGATGTCAAGAGTGCCTTCTTAAATGGTTATATAGATGAAGAAGTTTATGTCAATCAACCTCCTGGTTTTGAAGACTCCAAGTCTCCAAATCATGTTTTTAAATTAAAGAAATCATTATACGGATTGAAGCAAGCTCCTAGAGCTTGGTATGAACGTTTAAGTTCTTTCCTTCTGGAAAATGGTTTCACTAGAGGAAAAGTGGACACTACTCTTTTTTGTAAAACCTTTAAAAAGGTTATTTTAATCTGTCAAATATATGTTGATGATATCATCTTTGGAACATCTAATGCTACACTTGGAAAGGAGTTTGCTGAGTCTATGTAGGCTGAATTTGAAATGAGCATGATGGGAGAACTCAAGTATTTCCTTGGGATTCAAATCAACCAAACTTCTGATGGAACCTATGTTCATCAAACGAAGTATGTGAAAGAACTTCTAAAGAAGTTTAATCTTTCTGAAAGCAAAGAAGCCAAAACTCCTATGCATCCAACATGTGTCCTAGGTAAGGATGAGGTAAGTAAGAAGGTAGATCAGAAGTTGTACAGAGGTATGATTGGTTCTCTTCTATACCTAAATGCTTCTAGACCTGACATTCTCTTCAGTGTTTTCTTGTGTGCTAGATTCCAATCAGATCTGAGAGAATCTCATTTAACTGCTGTTAAGAGAATTCTGAGGTATCTGAAAGATACTACTAATGTTGGTTTAGTCTACAGAAGATCCAAAGAATACAACTTAGTAGGATTCTGTGATGCTGACTATGCTGGAGATAGAATTGAAAGGAAGAGCACTTCTGGAAGTTGTCAATTTCTTGGAAGTCATCTGATCTCATGGTACAGCAAGAAGCAAGCTACTATTGCCCTCTCAACAACAGAAGCAGAATATGTTGCTGCTGCTGGTTGTAGCACACAAATTCTCTGGATGAGAAGTCAGCTAGAAGATTATCAGATATATGAGAGTAACTGTTATACCCCAAAATTTGCCCACATATTTTTCAAGAAAACTCCAATCTGAAAATTAAGGGTCTCATATAATCATGGATTTTTATTTCAACAAATATCCTGACATATGAAATACTTAGTTTTTAGAATTTTTCTTATACAGTAATTTGGCTTGCAGTTGAATTTATTCTTACGCGAACACCAAATACTGTTTATTACTTCACACATGCTATTTATTTATTTACAGATAAATGGTACTGACACAATTGGTACAGAGTTAAATCTTTTTGCAGGCGCAGAATCAGGAAACTCAGACTGTACTGGTAACAAGTAGATTATTATTATCTTTTGTTTCCCACTAATTTTTGTACTATATTCCATTATTTTCAAAAATCTTTTCAAATCTCTTTTTCAAAAATCAAATCTCTCTTTTTTCAACACTATCATACACTTTCTTTCAAATCTTACTTCCACTCAAATTTTCCTTTTGTACGGAATCACATCATTCCCCAACGTCTCTTTCCTTCTTTCCATTCTATAAATACCTCTCATTTCCTTCCATAAAATCTCACATCAAATTCCAACTCATCTTTCAAATTCCTACCTCATATCTATTTTCTCTTCTTCCCTAACAAGAATGGCAAAGTGGATAGAGACACTGTTCCTTACAGTCATCACCATTGCTACGGTGATCATGACTTTCTTCTGCCTGCATAGTCCTGAAGAGTGTGGACCTGCAATGGTTGCACTCCCAATCATCTACATGTTATTGTTCATAGCATGGGTCATCAATCGTCATTCTTAAAATTTGCCGTATTTCTTATTTCTTAAATGTACCGTTTATTCGTCGTACTGTTCAATATAGTATGTGATATTTGTACTGTCAGTATTAAATGTTGTACTATTTGTCATAATATTGCTTAATTACTAAGATAATATTTTGTGTGTTTTCTGCCAGTCAAATATTCCTATTTCTGTGCATTAAATGATTTTCAGGGTTATTATCGGTAATTTTGCCCGCATACTGTAAATATTAGTTATTTATTGTGTCTGTGTTTTTCTAACAAGTCATGTAAATAAACTTTCATTTTTCACATAAAACAAAAACAAAAAACAACAAAAAAGAAAATTAACTTTGACTGTTGATTTTTCACTCTAACTGCTGCATCAATACCTGAACAGTCAGTTGACAGCCAAACTGCTGGCAGTACAATTCTCAGTGTTTTGTACCATCAATCAAATCAATCTTTCACAATTCAAAATTCCAAGATCTTTTGTGCTAGAAGTCCTCTGAATATCACGCGATTAGCAGAGACTCAACACTGCACAAAAATCAGGTACGCTTAACTGTCTCCTACACAAACAGTCCCTAATCAGGGTTTTTCTTGTTTTTACAGGAGCAACAAGTTTTTGAGAGCTCAAATGGATTTCATACACATCCATATATCTCAAAGTACCATCATACAAATTTTCAAACTTCAATTCACTCAGACGCACCGTCAGCAGCTCAAACAGTCAACAGACGACCCGTTTGACCAAAAAAGTCAACAGACAGTCAAAAATGAAATTTTTTGTCAAAGTCCATATTTTGTCAAAGGATTTATCATTTGATCATTGGATGATCATAATTCATCAAGGAAAGATCAAAAATCAACAAAACCCTAAGATTCAAAATTAGGGTTTTTGCCTGAAAAGTCAACTCAACTTTGACTGATCATAACTCTCTCATCCTTCATCCAAAAAATCCAAACCAAAGCTTGTTTTGAAGGAAATTCAATTATCTTTCAAATGCCATTGATCCCATGGTCATTGGATTCACCATTTGAAAAATATGACCAAAGACATTACAGGTCATTTTCAAAGTCAACAAAAAGACACTTTTTTCAAAAGGACACACAAGGAGCTTCAAAAATCATTTTGACATGAGACCAAAGACATTGGTTAGAGGACTCTTTGAGGTTTCCAAAAAGTGCAAGATCTCCTTCATATGACAAAAATTGAGGGATTTACACCTTGTTGAAGTTGGCTAAATTTTGGGAAAATGCATGAAACCAACATTGTTCAAAATTGCATTTTTTCCAAAAGGGGCCAAGTTTTCAGCATTCAAACATCATTTCCATGTTACTATGGGCCTCCCACGACCAAGACTAAGCCCATACTTTTTTTTTATCCATTTTTGCATGATTTTATCTTACTTTAAGATTAAAATTAAAAGGAAAATGCATGGATAAATGGTAGCTTACAATTCAAGCATGACTCATCAAAGAACCTTCAATTTTCTGCAGAGGATTGGTGCACAAGGCAAGAGCATTGAATGGAGTCAAGACTTGGTCAAAAATTCAAGGTTTTTAATATTTAAAAACCAAAGTTTCAACAAAGGCAACTAGCTGCAAGTTAGCTTCAATTCTAAGCACACAATGCTTATAAATAAGCTAGCATAGTTCAGTGACAAAAAGGAGGCAAGACCAGAAGCATAGCATAGCATATAACACTTGAAATCACTTCAAAAAATCCAAAGAAAAACTCAAATTCGAATTTGTAATTTCAGTCCATTTCAATACAAACTAAGCATTCATATACCTTCCTTAAACATCACTGAAACTATCTCAATCAATTACAAGCCTTGAAGCTTACTGAATCGAGCTACACAGGTCAAAATTTGTTCAAACTAAAATCAATTCGTATCTGGTTATTCACACATGTTTAACAAGATGTAGACATACTATTGAGTTTGGTTTGAGGTGTAGATCATTTCTGGAAACTTAATTGAAGTTTGGACACGTATAAACGAAACTACCATTTTAGGGTTCATAGCTTCAAATTTAGGGCTTTCCAAATTAGGCAAAATTAGAAGTTCTGATTAGCACCATTAGATTCGCATGAACAAGACGAAACGAATGGAACCATCGCGCCAAAAATCTTTGCATGTTTACCCCTATTCGCTATTTTGCAGGTTTGAGGTTCACTTACTATAGCGCTTTTTTCATAAAAACGCTGTAAAAGGCCCTGGCGAGAGGTTGAAGATGATGAGGTGTCCCCACCTCATTGGTTCAGACGCGCACGTTTTTTTTTAAATTGTCCTCTGATTCTGTGCTTTGCAGGTGTAGCTTTTACCACGTGCCTCACCATCTGGACCACCTGATCTCATTTAATGAATAATCCAACGTGCCAGATCAAACCATCCTTATCATGGACTCTCAATCCAACCACACAGGATCAGTATCCTTTATTTCTATTTTATTTTCTATTTTTATTTTAATTTCTTTGTTAAATTAATTAAAAATAGTTTTAAAAATCCAAAAAATACACAAAAAATATTTTTAGACTTCTAAAATAATATATTATTTTCTGAAATAAAAACATTTTTATTTTCTTCAAAATTTCAATATTTTGCATAATTAATTAGTATATATTTATATATTTGCTTTTTAATTATTCTAACCAATCAAAAAATCATAAAAAAAATTGTTCTTAATATTAAATATTGTTTATATATTATAAACTAATTTTGTACATATTTTGAATAATTTTATCTTTAAGTTTTAATTATTTATATAATTATTTGCATAATTATGTTTTAATTAACTTAAATCAATTCCAAAAATTCCAAAAAAATTAGTTTTGTTTTAAAATTAATTGACAAGCATTTTGTACATATTTTAAACTTAATTTCTAGGTTTAAATCTATTTTCATCTTTTTTTTCATTTTAATTTAATTAATCATGCATTAATTATAATTAAAATAAATCATAAAAAATCCAAAAACATGCCTTTTATTTTTCTTGCAATTTAAATTCCTAGATAAATGTATAGGATGTCAAATTGATGTAAATAGGCTAGTTTACATTTCCCGCACAATCGATGTAATAACGTAGATTTACTTTCCGCACTTTACATTTTCGCACTTTAAATTCCAGCAAATATAAACTGCGTGTATGTCAAAGATAAAATTGAACCGTTAGATCACTAACTTCAAAGATAAAATATCTGAACACAAACACAATCACACTTGCACCTTTTAAGGTAATCCCTTCTCATTCTTTTCAAAATCAAAGTCAAAATTCTACTGTTTCGAGTACAAAATCGAACCTTGCTTTTATATCCGGTGAAAGGATAGATTTTTAAAGGAAACAGGATAAAGACCTTACAACTCAAGGTAGACCTCCTAGTTTGCTTGCTCAAATCAAAACAAACAAAATTCTCATACACTGTTGTTTTTCAAAACAAAACTTTCAAAAAAAGACAATATTTTGTATACATCCAAACACGGATTATTACAAAGTTAACGTTCTTTTCAAAACATCTTTCGAAAGATAAACAAGCATTTTGTATACATCCACACACGGATCATTACAAAATTCAAGTTACAAAAGTATTTGAAACCACATATGAGCAATTTCAGAGCAATTGAAAAGTGATCGAAAAACAAGTGAGCTAAGCAAACTTAAGAGCCCATGGATAACCATGGATACAAAGGGTGCTAACACCTTCCCTTTGTATAACCTACCCCCTTACCCAGAATTTCTAAAAGGTCTTTTTTCTGTTTCTTTTATAAACCTTTCCTTAATTGGATAAAATAAAAGGTCGGTGGCGACTCTGTGATATTTTCAAAAATGCGAAAGCATTAAGCGACAAAAAAGAGTCAGTTCACGTATCTCTACAGATCAGAGGTATGGCCCGGTATTAAAAAAAATCGGAGGTCCACAGAACTGGCGACTCTGCTGGGGAATACTTTCAAAAACAAAATGTTTTCAAAAGGGGTTACCTTAAGAGAATAGGTCGATGTTTTCAATTGTTTGACTTGATTGCTTTATTTTTCAAAGGCTTGCTTGGGTATTTTGCTTGTGTGAAAGATTCTAACCCGAATCTCGAGATACCTTAAGTATATGACATTAGACCAAGGAAACTGTACGGCATGTACCGATACGGTTGAGCTGGTAGTCATCGTTAGTGCGACACTTTGGTTTATACTGATGTCCCTTGAAAACGATCAAGGAGTATATTAGGCTTCCGAAGTGTCATTAAACACTAATTTGTCTTAGAACCTTTTTAGTTGAACTTGACTTATGGCCTATTAAGTGGCTAGCTTTGAAATTGATCGAAGTTAGTTATCCTCGAGGAATATTTTGATCGGCCGCTCGAGCGCCGT